>NW_016690217.1:5580595-5742725 GCF_001604755.1 Lepidothrix coronata
CCCCTGAGGAAGGGACTTTCACGAAGATGCCCCTGCATTTCGTGATATACCTGTGGTGACGCGAGTCTTGTCCCTGCCGGCAGTCCACAGGTGAGGCCTTTGCTTGAACCGAAGGAGAGCCGAGGGGCTTGGAGACCCCCTTGTGTATGTTGAAGAGAAATCCAGCTATTAGCTGCGTGCATGAGAAGAGGACAGATGACCTGCTGCCTTAGAAGATGCTGCTTAGAGACTGGAAGGGATCTGTCCTTCTTTCCCTCCTGGACTTTTATTTGGAGGGGAGAGGAGATCTGATCCATTGTAAATACTGTAAGTCATGGTAGAGATATTGTGATCGTGTGTATAATGTGATATGGTATTTATCCGTACAGTCATTGTAATATATTCCCTTTCCCCCACTTTGAGTCTGGTGTGTTTTGTCTGGAAAAACCCATCTCACATTAGGTTGAGATGTGGGAGGGGGGCTTAGACTAGCGGATTGGATTTTGGGGCTATCTCAAACCATGACAGCAGGTTTAATTTAATTTAATTCACAGAAAATCAGAAATGTACAGATGTTATTATAACTGTAAAAATTCACTGGTCACTACAGCACAGGAAAAAAAATATTGGTCAAAACTGTTTATAAGTACTAAACTATTCCGTACTGCATACAACTTCTTGCCTTCTTGCTGAAGACAACAAAGTCACATTGTTGTTACCCCAAGTGCTATAGTATTTGCTCATTTTTCCTCCCGCTAGTAGTCAGGTATCTGTAGTCTAGTTCTTACTCTGTTCTTCGTCACTTTGGGGCCATCCATGTCTGCGTGACCTTGCACAAGTGTTACATGAAAATTGTGTGAACAATTTCCCTTGCATTTCTGTGTGTTTTACCTTAGCATGGCTGGGTGCAGATAATAAAAAATGCTGCGCCACTAGTATGGCCGCAGGCCTTGTGCCAAGGTGAAGGAGGAGTTCTTTTGGCAAGAAAACAAGTTCTATGGTCACCTCCAGTTATCCAATTAGTGCTATACACCACAGTATGTTTTCCTTATGTAACCAATGTTGTGTGAACAAGAAACTAAGCGTCATGAGCACTATATAATCTGTCTTGCTCCTAATAAATCTGACATATTGCCTGATCATATTGATCCTGGAGCACTCTGTCCGTTCCCTTCCATCAACACACAAGGGAGAATTTAAAGGATTTCAGTATCTTGCTCAGCTTTTACCAACAAGAAACATTCAGATCTGGTTTTCTCCCTGAGATCTATCCAGAGACAGTCTGCTGTGCATAATTAAGTTGTAGAGCCCATTGATGCATAGTATAGTGTAAACACAAAAAATATTAATAAGTTAAAAAAAAAAAGGACAAATTAAAGGAGGGTTTGGCTTTCAGTCAATGTTATTAAAAATAGTCATAAAGGTGCATTCTGCAGTCTCTGGGTCAGATGCTCCTAACACACAATGGAAATATGTCTTCCAATGTCCTGTACTTCTATCTCATGCAATTTCACCTAAGCTTCTGCCCACTCTTAGGGACAGGATACTTTATAGGGTCCATTAGTCTGGTTTAAAATACGGCAAAGAAATATCAGAGGTGGCATTAGAGAAGCTATATCAGTGGCTAGAGAAGAAGTGTTTTTCTTGCTGAGACCAGTTACTTTGGATGCCATGCCATGCTATGCAATGCAGTTATGCTGCCTCATTCAGCTTACTCTTTTCACTCTACCAGAAACACATAATGAAGGCTTTTGTTCTTTTTCCTCTCCACTATCTGAAGGATTCCAGAAATCATTCTTCACATGGCTTTACCATGCATTATTCCTTTTCTATTTATACTATAATCCTATTTTAGTTTGTGAATTAATAGATACATCCATGAAGTACACCTTCCTCACAGGCTAGATATGGTTTTAGTCATGTCCTAATCTGGAGTGGGGATGCAGACCTGCATATCTACATGCAGCAAAGACATGGCTACACCCACCTGGACTTCCAATCACCTCTATTATGTATTCTTTGACCCCTTTGGCTAGAAAGCCTTACTTTTTTGCAATACAATAAGTCTATTGAATGCCTTCAAAATTGCTTGCTGTTTTTCTCATTTTTATTTGTGAAGCCTAGCCATGATGATGATGATGATTTTTCCATCTTACTATGCTAGTCCCTGTCTACTATACCGGGCCTTGTGATTATTTTTTGTTAATTTCTGGTAAATTAAGCTTTTTGTATTTATCCATGCAGATTTCAAACTTACTTTTTATACACAACTGCTACATTTTCTCCTCAGTAAATCCTTCCACATGTTACTGGATAGGAATAAAAAAGCCCCAACCCACAAGAATATTACAGGTTAATAATTAAACCAAGTGACATTAAAACAATTTGTGAAAGTTAAAGAAGAATTAGGTACATATATTTTTTAATTAATAAAGAGGAGAGAATTATACCAATGAAAGAATAGTATAGTAGGATTAATTACAGCATACAGCCATAGTTCAGCATCAGAATCTGTTGGCGATGATCACTGGAGTCATGCAGATATTTAAAAGTCAAAAAAAATTATGGAAATTAGTCTCCATGGCAGTTATAAACTTAAATTTTAAGAGTTAAAAACAGCAGGTGCCAGTAATAAAAATAAAAAATCAGCATCAGAAAAAAAATAATAGAAGCTTAAACTAGGCAAAAGAGAGAAAAAGATATTAAGCATGAGCTAATAATATTAGTACAGAAAATGCTTCCTTTCTCTAATGCAAAAGGTCAGGCTTCAAGGAGGAATGATGGTCCTCTTAAGAAGGAAAAGTTGGCAACTCGAAGGCTGAAACCCATGATAAAACAACATTTGATTGGAGGAAAGGAATTTGGGAACATTCAAAGTACCACTAATCTCTGAAATTGTGATGAGCTGTAGTATCTTTTTATCAAATATTACGAGAAAGGCATTTTAATAGTTAGTTTAATTCTAATAATATGGTCAATATATGGCTATGAGTACCAAGTTATCTTAGAAACAATTCTGAATTTACCACTTAAACTTTTACCTCTGCCAAATAAAGGGACAGACTTTTACCTAACTTCAGTAAGAAACTATGAGCTGTCAGAATTAAACATGAGTATTTGATCTAGGGAACCTTAATTGGTTCATTGTATTTGCTATGCCCGAAGTTTTTTTGTCTCTTGTAGTGCTAGCTTTTGAAAATCATCATTATTTATACAAAGCCTCAGTATTTTGTGAAGTTCTCCAAATCATATATGTATCTTAACATTCTGCAAAGCATCAGAACTAAATTCTGCTGCATACTGTTGCAGACTGGAGAGACAGGGACAATTAAAACCACAATAAAGTAGAAATCAACTGCATTTTTCACTTTCATATTTATTTAATCGTGAGTGTCTCATGTTATTTCCTTGGAGATTAAATTCAGTTTATCTTAAGCCATCGCCACACTTCCAGTTTTTTGTATGCTGGAAGTTTCTGGACTGGTAACACAAAGCTTCCCTGATAAGGACCACAGATCTGCAGACTTTAGTGGCTATATCAGGAAGATCTGGGCTGTAACAAAGATTATATCAGAGAGCTTTTGTGTTGTAAATATCTTAGTTGGATAGTTTAACTAGAGTCCTCACCAACCATACCATTAAGGCAAACATTGCATTGTAATTTTTAGTTACCCCTTAGCACTCCATTTAGAGGATAGGGTATGTAAATCCTCCTCAGACACCTTGTTTCAGGCTAGAAACATATCTGTAGATTTATGGAGGAAATACTGATCTGATTATGAATTCTCTGTGCTGCTTTCCATAACAGCATTTGAATGAAGACCACAGGCAAGACTTCCTTTTCTGTATGCATTTTTTCAGTCCCTGTGGTTATCAATTCCCTGAACAAAAGCCTGGGGTTTTGTGCCACAATTGCAAAAGGTCCTGATGACAAAATATTTCCCATACACAAGGGTAAACCATACCCTGGCACCATAATCTCTTTGTCATTCAGTGGTGTGCCAAAGGCTCTCAGGAACTGTCTTGCACCAAACCAGCACTGCTGTTCTGCACAATGAGATAAACACAAAGCTGGAGAGGTAGTGGACGCTGTGCACTATACTCTAAGCACAGATTGCAGGCAAAGACCTTTGCCAATGAGGTGTGATTTAAGGCAATCCCAAAACCTCTCTAAAATGTGCTGTGACTGTGTTCCTAGAGCTAAGTTCTTGGAGACTCAGCTATTTGAGTCATCCTAGAACACATTTCTGAGAGCTGCTAACTGTAGTATTTCAGTTTTATACAAGTATCCAATTTATCCCCATCATTAGGGCCAATTTATCTCTAGAAAATCAACAACCCCCAAAATAACTATTTGTTTATTTTAAACATTGCCCTCTGGTAAGTAACACTAACTGTAATTCCAAGGTAGTTTACAGTCCTAGACAATATTGGAATTCATGTCCTTAGAGAGTGGGTCATTCTCTGCATTTAATATACGTCCTTGATTTTAGAGTTAGCTTATTAATCTGTATTGTGCTAATATTGTACATTGAAAAAAATATGTAATATATACTGTGTATAAAAAACCCCACAAAAGTTTCTGCTACTACTTTCAGCGTGGAAATCAATGATTATGTGGCTAATCAGTGGTCTCACTTATTTTCCATGTTAATTTTCATATTTCATGGAATTATTTCATCCATTAAAACTCGATGGAGAAAAAGCACAAGTTTTTTCTTGGCAACGTCTTAGGATTCAGCAAAACATAGGGCATTTGATGGAGCATAAATCAACCACTCTCTCCATCTACATTCTGCTTTACCCGTTTTTCAAAATGAGAGGTACTTGAATAAATAGCAGCTCTTGCCACTATACAGACACGATGATATTGAAAAATCACTCAGTCTGGAGAGCAGATTTGCAGCTTTTTTAAGAAAACCAAACTGCAGTTAACTGTATCATTGCTGTATATTTGCATTTGAAATCTGTTTTTCAGAAAGGTTTTGTAAATAGGTCTATCAAAAAAATCAATACATCATTAATTGAATTCTTTTTACTTTTATCTTTCCTATTACTTAAGGTTTTAATTCACGTTTAATTGTTTCCCAGAAAGACCCCCTGGGAACTCAGAATTTTAGAATGAAGTATTTGTGCTTTTTTCATTGGTTAAATACTAGTAAAATCATACATTATTGTTCCTGTGTTTTGTCTACACAGTCAAAAAGCCTCTGTTTAGAAGAGGAACAGGAATAGCTGATGATTCTAACATCTTGGTGTCACTAGTGTCCACAAGCTGGTTCTTGGTAGCTTTCTGCTCCACTGAAAATCAGCTCTACTAACCTAATTTCTGTTAGTAGATAAGCACAGAACTGCCTAAATTTTTAAAATTTCAGCTACTGCAAAGGCTGTGTTTTACTTTAAGTTTTTTTTATATTATGTGTTTATCCTACTGTCTATTCTGAAAGATTTTATCTGGGTAGTAAGTTTTGATACTTCTTACCTCTACTCTACTATTACCATTGCAATACCTGAAATGCTCAATGGTTAGGCACAATTATCTGAACATATTTCTGTTTTCAAACCAGAGGAATATGTTGATGCAGAAATTTTATCCCCTGGGCTGTGGGGCAGCATTTTGTAGCTGCTTTATTTCTTTGAGGGACTGAAAGGAAGGGTTGATTTGATTTCTGTTTAATTCCAGAAGGAGTTTGCAGCTGCAGATTGAGACATCTGCCACTGAAGTGTCAGTGTTGGGCCTGTATTTATCTTCAGCCTTTCCTACTCATTAGCTTATGTCTTAGGTTTACTTGTTCAAAAAAAAAAAAAAAAACCAAGCAGGGAATTTTTCTTTCCCCTGCATCGCTGTAAAAGAAAGATGTTGAACGAGGAAAGGGAAAGGTGTTTGCCTAGGGTAATTGACACACACAAAGGAACTAACCAGCAGATCTGCATTTCAAGCTGATGGCCCTCTGAAGACTGTGGGGAGGGGTGAGGACTTGTTTTTTTTCTCCTTGGAAACAGGAGGCACATCACTTTTGCCTTAACTCAGGCAAGGTGTGTGTTGGAGGGGTCCGAGGTTCACTTTGTTTTTTCGGCCTGGTCATCTGTCTGTTTTCTGGCCCCTCTTTGCCTCCGCTTTCCTGGACCCTGTGTTCATTGACAAAAAGGGGGAATTCCTGGCCACTGCCAGCCACAGACAGCATGAGTTTCATGGGAAGAATCCTTTTTTTCCCCCCTTTCCACTTCCCCTTCTCGATGTGGGCGGTGAATCTCCATTGTGGGCTTCTCCCGCGCACACGGTGACCGCCAGAGCCCAACAGCGCCCCCTGCTGACCAACACCGAGCACTGCAGGCTCTGCTCCTCCCGTGATCCAACAGCGCCCCCTGCTGATCGTGGTTAGAACTGCGCCAAATGGCAGAAAGTACTGAACTGTTTCCTTTTTTAAGGGGACTTTTGGGTACAGGATTATTGTTTAGTTGTTTTTGTGTTCTTTTGTAGTTCTGCCAATACACATATATCCTTTAATAAAGGGCTGTTATTTTTTCTTTTTCCATACTTCCTCAGTTGGAGCCTCTTAATTTCAGATTTACAATTGCTTAGAGGGAGAAATTTGGTCTTCCTCATAACTATGTTCCTCAACAAAACACTTCAGTCTCATTAAACTGAGACGGCTTAATATTTTCTTTCCTGCTTAAAATAGATGCTTATGTGAAACACACTGTCAGTGTCTGGCTCTCCAGTGAATTGCCAATCAACTCAGACAAGAGAACACCTAAGTCCACTTGTGAGGAAAGTTCTATGGGAACTTGGCGAAAATGCTAACTCAGTGTGATCACAAGGAGAATGGAGAGCCAGCACTTTATTGCACACAGCCCAAGTATGAATCATGAATTAATAATTATTAACCTATCACCTAAAGTTCAGTCATCAGATTGGAAGTCTTATAGAAACAAAGGTTTTAGAAAGACCAGATTTTTTTTTTTTTAAACTGCTAATATTCAGGAAAAAATGGGCTTGTTTTTGTCCTGTATATCTAAAATTTGCCTGTTTCTTCTAAGTGAATCAGTTTGCCTAGTAAAAAGATATTGTATTGTATTGGTTTTACATGGCCAGGTTTTGGTAGCAGGAAGGGAGGACTACAGGGGTGGCTTCTCACAGAAGCTACCAGAAGCTTCCTGCATGTCTGAAAGAGCCAGTGCCAGCTGGCTCCAGGACAGACCTGCCACTGGCCAGGGCTGAGCCCATCAGGAATGATAGTATATTTGAGAAGGAGAAAACGTTATTATGCAAATGTAATTGTGCTTAGAGAAGAGAGGAGTCGGAATACATGAGAGGAATAACTCTGCAGACTCCCAGGTCAGCAGAGAAGGAGAGGGAGGAGGTGCTCCAGATGCCAGAACAGAGATTCCCCTGCAGCCCACGGTGAAGACCATGGTGAGGCAACTGTGCCTCTGCAACCTGTGGAGGTCCATGGTGGAGCAACAGCCCATGGAGGACCCCACATCAGAGCATGTGGTTGGCCAAAGGAAGCTGTGACCCCATGAGAAGACCATGTTGAATCAGACTCCTGGCAGAGACCTGCAGACCCATGGAGAGAGGAGCTCACACTGGAGCAGGTTTCCTGGTGGGGCTTTGTCGTGGTTTGAAAAAAAGGCTTTTCCCCCTGGAGCTGGAAAGCGGCTAGTTCCAGGGGTGGTGTTTCTGGTGCTGAGCCAATCACAGCTTACTGAGCTGCAGAAATTACATATTCACCCACACCGGAAAAGAAGGGGTTAATTAGGTAACTGGAATTAGAGGCAGCCATGAGTTGAGATGCCACATGTCAGAGGAGTGAGCCAGGGGGGTTTTTCCTCCAGTCCTGACCATGGAGGCCAGGGGCTTCTTTCCTTCCCTACCCCTAAGTCAGTGGGACTTGGCACAGCTTTGTAGCTGGGCCAGGATGCTGAGTTAAGCTGCACTGCCCCCCCCACTGTCAGGGAGAGGTGTCGGCACAGTGCCAAACCGGTCAGCTGGAGGGCTGCAACTGGCAGGCAGACACGGTGCTAGAGCAGAGCCAGCGTGAGTCGAGGGATGGCCAGAGTGGGATGGGCTGATTAGCCATGACCCTGGAAGCAGCAGCGGAGGCAGCATGGAACGGCTGGAGTCAAGACTGGCTTCTGGCCAAAAAGACTGTACAGAGGAATTCCAGAGAGCAAGAGAAGATAGCCAGTGAGCAGCAAAACATGGCCTGAAGCCAAACTCTGAGTTTGCAGCAGCAAAAACAGAAATACCAGCTGAGAGCTGAGATGGAGCAAAGGCCTGCTTCTGAGAGCTGAGACAGAGCAGACAGAGAGGGAGGTCTGATGGAACGTTCTGGGGGTAAGAACTGAACTAAAAACCCCTAAAGCATTCTGACCCGGGGAACTTGATCCCCAGAGACAGGGACTTTCATGAAACGAAGGATAAAGACTTTGAGCTTTTAATCCCTGCACTCCTTGATATGACCATGGTGAGGCGAGTTTTGTCCCTTCTCGCAGTCCATGGGTGAGACCTTTGATTGGAACCAAGGGGCCAAGCAGGTGTGAAAGAGAGACCCCCTGCATTCTGATGAAAAGAAAGGGAGATTTTCTAGCTATGACGAATCGAAATTGCTGCCTTAAAGAGGAGAGACTGTGCTGCCCTGAAAGTGAAAAAGATGACTTCTTTTTTCCTTTTAGACTTCATGGGGGGGAAAGGAGGGATTAGTCTATATAAATATAATATTTTATCATAGAAGAGTTAGTTAGAATTGTTGTATATATATATTGTTTTATAGTATTTATCGTGTTTGTAATAAATTTTAATACAGTTCCCCCATGTTGAGGTGTCCCTATGTGAAACTTCTCTTACTATTTGAGTAAATTCATGGGGGGGCTTGAAACTGGCTTTTTGGGAGTTTAAAACCACGACAGGCTTGTGCTGGAGGCACAGTGCCTCCAGCACTTTAAAACCACGCAGGGCACTTGTGCTGGAGCAGCCTGCATCTGAAGGACTGCACCCATGGAATGGACCCACACTGGAGCAGTTCATGAAGAACTGTAGCCTGCAGGAAGGACCCACATTGGAGAAGTTCATGGAGATCTGTTTCCTGTGGAAGGGATCCCATGTTGGAGCAGGAGAAGGACTCTTCTCCATGAGCAGCAGCAGGAACAACCTGGGATGAACTGATTATAATCCCCATTCCTGTCTCCTTGTGCTGCTGACTGGGAGGAGGTAGAGCCTAGTAAGGAGTGAGGGATGGGGGAAGGTCTTTTTAAGAATAGTTTTACTTCTCATTATCCTGTTCTGGTTTTGATTAGTAATAAATTCAGTTAATAACCCCAAGCTGACTCTGTTTTGCCCATGATGGGAATTGGCGAGTGGCCTCTCCTTGTCCTTGTCTCAGCTCATGAGCCTTTCATTGTATTTTCTTTCTCATGTCCAGTTGTGGAGGGGAGTGATAGAGCGGTGTGTCCTTGGTGCTGCAGCTATAACCGCACATATGACTTTAACATTTCAGATGCTTTACTGCCACTACACATAAAGTGCTCAAGGGTACTTGGAAATGAGCTTTTACTGATAATTAGCAATTGTCTGTATATTATTTCCAATTAATTTTTGCAGTTAGTATACTATCAACTATCAGGCAATCTCTGAACCTTGACCTGTCACGGTCTTCTATTATCATTGTATTGTTAACAAAGTGTGTTATTCTATAAACTGTTCAGTGTGAGCCCTTCAAGGGCACTAGCAGCAGCTGGCAGTACGTAACATACTTGACAAAACTGGTGATATACCAAGAGTGGGGATGCTGTCAGTTTGTGACCCTGAACAGGTTAGTCAAACCACCCTTTGATACCCTGGACTGTTCAGTGGGGTGCCCATGATGGGGCACTGACAGGCTGGTCAGGATCAAGAGGCTTGTACTCTCTGGGGGTGCTGATGGAGTGGTCAAATAGAAAAGGATCAATTAATGTCCCCCCCTTTCATGTGACACTTGATGTTTTCCAATGTCATGTTTATTAATCCTGGTATTTTCTTATTATTTTTGATTTTGACAAAATTAAATTTTCTAATTTTAAAAAAAAAATTAAGGAAAGTTTTAAAAAACATTCTCATTCTGCTCTAATAAATTTAAACATATCCTTCATTGACTACTGTGCTATTTTTCATGTTCACTACTGAATCAGAGGTGTGACAAATGTATTTTGCATTAAAATTTTGAATATCCACAGTTTCAGCCCCTAGAGTAGTCTCTAGAGCTTCTTGATGGTATCTGTGTTGTTATTCCAAAATGTCAAAGTGATTTAAGGTTACCGGGTCCAAAAAACCTCCTACATCAAAAACAATAATCCAGATAATTTGGGAGCTTTCTGTACTCTGCAAAGAACAAAAGCCTGAACATCTAAAATATCCAGCACAAAACAAGCATCAGGGAGAAGATATATGGTGAATGGTGACCTAATTCAAATTAACAGGCTGGGTAAAACTTCCAAGAACCATGTAAGAAATGAGTTTGCAATACTTGCACATGAGACTGGCTGGCGTTAAAGTTGCAGAGTCAAACTTAGCCATACAAAGTTGTAAAGAGTGAAGAAAATATTCTGCTAAAAATATTGCCTTTGCTATCTTAAAACACGGGCTTAAACAAAGGAGGTCCTGTCTAACTTCTTATCCAACTCAGGATAACAGGTACAAGAGACACACAGATACTCAATCCGAAGTGAACTGTAGTTGCTCTAGCAACTGATCCTTTCTTGGTTTCTTTGGGGTTTTTTCTTGAAACAGTAGCAGTTGAATATATTTAGTATGCCACAGAAGAAATAAATACTGAAGAAAACATGGATTTTGTTATGGAGAATGATTTTAACATAGTAAGGAATACCTCTTGTCAATGATTAATCTCCTAAAACATTTTTTAATTTTTTTTTTTAAATCTCATATTTACTTTAGAACAAAAAGAGACATTAAAGAATGCTGAAATTAATTATTTTTCTGATTTGAGAAATACTTTCAGGGTTCTGCTAAGGAGACTCTTCGAATTTTATAAGCACAATTTTTTTTTTTCTGAGAGGTACAAATTAACTGTAAATTGAGATGCAGGGCATAAATGTAGATAATGTTACAATGGGAAAAGGAAGTTTGCAGTCTTGCTTGTATACAGACTTCTAAAACCTCAGAAGTACCAAGTCACCCAAATTTGTCAAACTGGTATATGGCCTAAATTGATGTGACACTACCTAAGTTTGACAAATTAGGCAGCTGTTAAGAACATGCATTGCAGAGAATAGATTCTGTGCAAAATAGTAACCTTCTTTTTCAAGTTGTCACAGAATGTTGCAGTGTTAGTTTTATTTAGGCTAATTAGCCTTTTTGCACTTAGTGCATATATAATACTTCTTTTTATTACGAATTTATACAGCAGAAAGTGACCAGGCAGTCTTTTCCAGGCATTTCTTTGGATAAACAGTAAGTATGTATTTCCATTACCTCCCCCTTTTCATACTCTTTCAGAAGAATATAGTAGTTGACAATAAATAATCAATATTTTGACTTTCCAGGTTATTTCTTTCGCTAGCAATGTAATACACCACAGTGTAAGACCACAGTACATTTTCTGTAAACATTTCTCCAGTTCAAAAGTAGAGCTTGATTTGACCATGTTCATAATCCTATTGTGTTCACTAGCTATGAAATGCTAAAATACTTGATAGCTAGCTGCATAAATACACATAAAAATAAATTGTTAAGGTTGGCTGCTTGAAGATACCCCTACAATGAATTTAATATTATACATTTGATTTTAAAATTGACAGGTTTGCTCTTTGTGCTGATGCATTGTGCTTATAGCATCCCGTCCAAGATCTGACAAAGTAACATGACATGTTGAGCTCATGCATTCCATATGAATTATTAATTTCAGCTAATAGCCTGTAGCACATAGATTTTTCTCTGAAGAAATGTCTGCAAAACTTATGGAAGCAATCAACCTGGATATTTTTCCATCCCTTTCTGAACAATCTGTAAAACAAGACCAAAAAAACCCCATTGGCTGGTACATCTGCTGCCAGCTAGACAACTGGAGCATTTTCCATTTCTTCTCCTGATTTAGACAGGTCTTTCCCTACTGTGTGTCTAGTCTAAGGGGGAATCAGCAACCATTTTCAATTAGAAGCACACCGAGGGCATAGGCCAGTCATAATCTAAGCCAATTTAGCCACTGGTGCAGAAACTGTCAAAACATTGAGTCGTATCCTGAAATCTTTTTTCTACAGAAAATTGGAATGGGTAATAGCTTGAATTTGAGTATTTTTGCTTTGAAGACCTAGGTACCAAGAAAGGTTTTTTCTTATTTTGTTTAGTGTTCCATTTTTCCATACTTTAGAGAATACAAAACCAAACAAGAATCAAACAAACAACAAATAAAACAAAACAAAACCCCAGAAAAACAAAAACATTGATTTTCAAGAAAACTAGAGAGTTGAGTGGCCCACTGCTGAGAAGAATTAGAGATTGCACCATATACTGCTCACACAATAATCTTGAGCCTGGACTCCAGATGAATTAGAGGAATACTACTATACTGTTATTTATTTCTAGGTGAAACTCTGCTTTCACCTCCTTACTATCTTTTCCAAGTGGGTAAAAAACACAAAAAACCTGATAGTTGGATTCACCTCTTAATTCAGTTGGAACTTAATCCCATTAATGACCTGTACAGTATAATTCTTGATTTCCTTAGGAAAAAGACAGAAATGTTTCAAGGACCCTGGAATTGGAGGGACCTTCTCCAGACACCTGATCCAAAACTATTGGGGCATTCTCAATGTGAGGTTTAGACTGTGTGAGGTTTTGTTGGGAGGTAACTAACCTTTTGAATTCACCACATGGGAACGTGAGATTTTCAAAAGGGTACAGACTGATTTGAAAGCCTGAATGTCACTAATTTTTAGCACCTTGAGTGTGGAATAAATTTGTAGGTAATGATGTGATGCTGACACATACCTTCTCGGCATTCAGCAGATGCCATAAGAAAATGGTACATACATAACATGGTGCATAGATAGCAAAGGTCAAAATCAACCATGATGTGATCTCTCTGTTTTGTGGCTTGAAAGTAATTGGTAAAAACAACCTCCGTTTGTTAGCATTTCCACTGCTCAAAAAAAATTCCAGAAGTGCACAAAAACTCCTAAACATGAGCTAAGAAACAAATGCTCTTTCTGTTTGCAGTTCTGTGATAATATTCCCCTCTTCTGCAATTAAAAAAGTATATGTAGCATTTTTTAAGTTAATTCCTCCAGTTCTGTGTCATTACATATTACCGTCAGGGTGATCTCGTGTTTATTTGCATATATGAAGAGTTTCAGACATCCAAGTAAAGATTATGTAAGTGCCTTGAGGAGTTTGTCAAAAAGCCGAGGCATGAAAACCTTGTCAAAATGTGGAGAATGAGGCACTTAACTGGTGAAGAGACCTTCAAAATTTCACAGAGCAGCTGTTCAGTCTTTGAAATTCTGACCCTTTCAGTTTCTTGGAAGAAAGATGCAGGGCTTGATTCTGTTACTCATTCTTGATGTGAAAAATATAGTTCTGAGGGCCAGGCAATCCCACTGACGTAAGATATTACAATTGCAATGCTGTGTAGGTGATAAATCTCTCTTTATACCTTCAGAAACCCTTGTGTAATATTCTTTTGCATATTTTGTGTTCCACTGTCTACAGCAAATCAACAGAGAGAGAAAATAATTTGTGAAAAATCTCTACATACTGGAGATTAATAACATATTAGTGAAAATGTGCTGGAAGATTTTAATATACCAAAGGTAGATATTCTGTTTTTTTATTCTCCCACACCCCAAAGAAGACCGTGCTGCTAGGTAAAAATAAATTGTATGGCATATTTTCCAACAGTTAAAACCTGATCTATCATCCTTATGCATATCTAGAGATACTTATTCTAGAGTCCATTGTTTAGACCTCACTGCGAAGAAAATTTTATACTGAGAATTGGGGAAACAAAGTATTTCACGGTTACATGCTGTTGAGACATCTTTCCTTCAGAGTTAGAAACACTTATTTGTGTCTAAAATGCTCAAATTAAAAGATCATTCACCAGCAGCTGAAACTATCCACAAATATAAACTTGCTATGAGTATTCATTTACTCTTGTTTTATACTGTAAGCTTGTTTCTGCCTTTCTGATTAATGAGATGATAAAGGCTTGGGAGTCTTCAATGAAACGTCTTACGTGTAGTCTGGTAATTGTCACTAATTTGCTACACTGACAGGGTAGACCACATTCTTACAAGTTCTGTCTCCAAGAATATTAGTGTATCAAATAAAATGAATAATCACACTTAAGAAAGGTAGATTGTTTACAGAATAAGGGTAAACTATAGCTGAAGTTGAAACAATTAGTCTGCAGACACAGTTCTCCACTCGTGCTGGGCAGAATGCACCCATTTTGTTTCTTTGAACTATGATGGGTTTTTCTTAGAAGAAAACAACTCTATTCATAATTTCTACTGTCAAACAGAAAGATTGTTCACATTAGACCTCCTTGCTGCGCTGTTCGATGGAGGGAAGGAAGTACATGAGGTGTAATTGCTGGTACCCAGCATGACCCACCTACAGGCTCCTCTGCTACTGTGAGCTGCCTGGGTTTGTTCTGGGACCAAGGGATTTCTGCAACACAGTACGGACCTGCAGGTCATCATGTGCAAGCATCTGGGAGCACTCAGATGAAACATAGTGGCTTTCGTTCATTTAACAGCTGTGTAACTGAGATGCGTGACTGAGATGTCATCATGGTGAGGCTTTGCAAACGAAGATTTGGGAAGGGCTCTACCCACATTTGTTACAAACGCACTAGTGGCTAAAAAGGCCAATACGAGATAGACAAGTCCAGTTGCAAAAGGCACAGCAGAAGGACTCCTTTGGTGGTATATTCTACAAGACACGATTCTTTCTGCATTGTATTTTCTCCTCAAGAGTGATCCTGCGTGCTTTCTCAAAGGAAGCAGCAGCATTAGAGATGGTGTGTCTCCAGATCTCCCAATTGGAGGCCAGAATAGACCAGTGATGAAGATCAATATGACCAAGGCTGAGATGCTGTTTCAGGGAGTCCTTGTATCTTCTCTTCTGGGCTCCTCTCTTGCAGCAGCTGGTGGCAAGTTCACCATAAAGCAGATCTTAGGGAGTGGTAGCCCTTCATCCTGGAGACGTGCCCTGCCCATCGCAGCTGTGTTCTCAGCAACATGGCCTCTATACTTGTGACTGTTGCTTGCTCTAGAACAGATGTATTGGTCACATAATCTGACCAATGGATGTTTAGGATTGTGTTTAATGTTTAGGAGACAGTGTTGATGGAAGCGTTCTAGGAGACGCAGGTGGTGGCGGTAGATGACCCATGATTCGGATCCATATAAAAGAGTAGACAGCACTATGGCTCTGTAAACACTGATCTTTGTACTTTTCTTCATGCGTTTATTTCACCAAACTCTTTTATGGAGTTTTCCAAAAGCACTATATGCCTTTGCTAACCTGTTGTCTCTCTCTCCGTCAGTGTTACCATCTGAGGAGATGAGGCTATCTAGGTGTCCTGGGTTAAAAAGGGTTTTCCCCTGGAGTTGGAAAGTCGTTAACTCCAGAGGGGTGGTGTTTCTTGGTGTTGGCCCAATCAGCACCCCTGCAAAATTAAAACATATCACACCAGACCAGAAAAGAAGGAGGATGACGTAGTTGGAAGAGAGGCAGCCATGCTCTGAGCCATGAGGAGGTAGGGACCAGCAAGCCCTGCTGGTGGCCAAAGCCCCCAGCCCCCGGCTGGGGGCTGCAGGAGCTTGGAACAGTGTTAAACTCGGCCAAGTACTGTAGCTAAGAACTGGAGGAAATTTCCTTGCAGTGAGTGGGCAGCAGAAGACAGAAAAGTGGCAACAGAGACAGCACCGAATAGAGAGCTGTGGCTGAAAGCCAAGAAGATAGCCAGCAGCAGCAGAGATGGCACATAGCCAGGGTGAGAGACGCAGAGATGTTCCTGCAGGAGGGAGAGCTTGCAACAGAGCAAAGAAAACTCAGCAGAGACTGTTTTTGGGGTAAGACTGAATTACTTTCCCAAAAACCCTTGGAGACCCCTCTTAAAAGGAGGGGGTGGACTTCCATTTGAAGGGAGTCCTGAAATGCAGCAGCACCGGAGAGAGGAGCTAAGAAGCTCAGAGACGTTCTGAAGCTGGATCAGAACAGGTCGGATGGAATGCGGGGGAGGTTGCCTTCCCCCCACCCTCGCCTGCTGCCACGCTGGCAGTTTGAGACAGAGCAAAGGAGCTCTGGCAGGATGCTTGGGGCAAAGACTGATCTGAGAGCTGCCCTAAATGTTCCGATGCAAGGGAACTCAACCCCTCGAGGAAGGGACTTTCATGAGGTGTCTTGCATTCCATGATATGACCATGGTGAAGCAAGTTTTGTTCTGGTTATCGCAGTCTAAGGGTGAGACCTTCGGCTGGAGCTGAAGGGCTGAGGAGTGAGAAGAGACTTCCTTGTGTGTAATGGAGAGAGAGAGAGAGAGATATTCCAGCTATGACTACTGCTTTGAAGAGGAGAGACACTACTGTCCTGAAAGTGGAAAGGATCTTTCCTTCTTCCCTTCTGAACTTTTATTAGAGGGAAAGGAGGGACTTGATCTAATGTATATAATTTATTATAGTATTTATTTGTGTAAGTAATAATTGTAATATAATTCCCCCCATACTGAGTCTTGTGTTATGTCTGGAAAAACCTCTTACACTGCAACAAATTGTGGGAGGGGGGCTTGGATTAGAAATTGGATTTTTGGGGGTCTCAAACCACCACACTAGGTAATTAAACTGCTGGACTGATTTGAGCTCTGATTTGACAATGGTGATATGGGGATGATGGAAGACTTCCTGAGGTGCAGGTTGATAGAGAACTTCTGTCTTCTTTAAGCTGACTTCTAGCTCAATAAATTATCTAATCAATATAGGCTGTATTTTTCAAATCATCCATGAAATATTTTCTGATTATATCAAATGTAATTTAGTCCTTGATTTGGTTAATTTATTTTCAGAATAATTTATGAAATAGTTAATGGCTGATGGATAATAGAAGGAATTCACTGGAAGTATTTAATATTCAAAATTCAAGCGATTTTCATTACTTTTAGTTGGAAACAAGACTAAAGCTGTTTCAATACTTTATCTCAACAGGTAATGCCTAGAATCCATTATTGATGTGAATATTTGTACTCTTAAATTCATATAATTCTAAATATTTTCCTGAAATTTACTCTTCCACAAAACACATTGGGTCTTCAAAACTCAATGCACATATTATTTAAATAAAATGTATTAATATGGTGCCACTTAGAGTGGAAGGTCAGTTTTTGGAGAGAGTGCAGACAATGTTCTCAATGATTAATATGTTATTAGTGGTATTCTCCTAATAGTCTCAATGGTTCATCTGCAAAAATGCTTAACATGCTTAAGGGAGTAAGTGAAAAATAAGCTTAAAAAAAACCCCAAAATGCCACCACTTCCTGCCTTAAAACTATACTAAGTCAAGCACAAGAATACAGGAATAAATGACAGTTTCTTCCTTTAAAACAAACAAATAAACTAACCCCCACATATTATTGTTGTTCTATGATTAAAAAGAGAACTGACTAATGTATAATATCAATATTTTTGGCACTGAACAACTTTTGAAATGACTTCTCACAGGCAACTAACTGCCACTTAATTGGGATATTGCTACTCAGGGTCAACCATTGCTGTGCATAATCCCACAGCAGTGTCCTTAAGCTCTTGGGTAATTGCCCGCTGCACTGTCATAACATGTCAGACAAATTCTGAAACAATTCAGAATTTAATGGAATTGAAATGGCATTACTGTTATTTTTCAGAATATTTTATGACATGGTCACTGACTTTGCACACTATACTAAGTTACTTTTCAACACTTATTTTTCAAAATTAAAACCATCTGGTCCTTACCTTACAGCCATATTAGAACCTCTTCAGCACATACTGTCACCATCCTAGAGATTTACTAAATGATTTTCATCTTCATTTCTGATCATTTAGATTCATAATTTCATTAAAGATAGTTTCATATTTTTAACCTAGCTCTTGGTTGTAGAAGGGAGAAGCTGCAATGTGTAATCTTCATGCTTTATAGGAATTCCACCAGAAGAAGAAAATGGTATATCTGGTTTGCTCTGGACAAGTTCTTTTCCAGAAAAAAAAAAAAAAAAAAAAAAAAAATCTGTCTTGATACAAGGAGAGTTTCAGACTTTTCCAGACAAAGAACAATTGCAATTGCATAGATAGGTAGCTCTACAATCCACAGGCCATAAATGTGATACATCTGCCATTTTTAAAAGGTTTGCATACCTCGACTGTACACTGCATGCAAGCATATTTCTGTCTGGAAAATCATGAAAAAACATACAGCAATCGCACTGATAAAAAAATCAGTTTCACCTGGAACTTTTTTCTTGTGTCTTTGTACAGGAGGAAATTTCACCGCTTACATCTGCTGATACAAAAGCAAGTATAGCAAACCCTAAATGTAAAGCTATTTTATATTTTCTTTAGTTGGTGCATGTGGGAAATAAATAAGGTGGTTTTATTACAAGCAGGGATTTCCATGGTTACCTCATGTTGAGATACCTGGAGGTCATTTTGTTTGGGGAGATTGAAGAGCCATTTTGTGGTCAGGAGCTGGTGAGTTGCATGTTGTTCTGGTCACTGTTACTTATTGCTGCTTACTGCTTTGTTTACTGCTCTTATTGTTCTGGCCACTGCTTTGATTACTGTTCTTCTTGTTCTAATCACTGTTACTTACTGCTAACTTACTGTTTTAGTAGAGAGGCAAATTGGAAAGCATGTAAGGCAGCAAGGCAGCAAGGCAGCAAGACCAGTTTGGGCTTGCTGCCAAGGGACCATGTGGCTGGGGGCAGGGAAACAACCTGATTAGGTGGATGAGGACAGCCAATGAACTGTACCAAAAGGCAAAGATTACCTTCTAAGGAAGAAAAGAGCAAGGCCTGGCATGGCAGGAGCAAGGGAGTGGTTATGTAAATCAAGAGACCTTAAAAAGGGCTCGTCCCTCCCGGTTGGGTGTGCTCGAACTGGGTAATGAGTTCAGTGCACCCAGCGTGCTGTTCATAAAGTTCTTTGTTTCACTTTATTTGGCCATCTTCTAAATTTTAATTAGAGATATTTCTCACAGTGAATGAGTTTCAGTGTATGTGAGAAAGTATATCTTCACAGTTTCGTGGTCCCATAACACTTTGTAATCTAAACAGAAATACCAGTACTGACAGAAATTCCCACTGAAGTATATTCCCCTGCAGACAATTTATACAAATTAATATAAAGGATTATATAATCATTTCATTACCCCAACACCAGTTGCAAAGCACTCAAGCCATTATTTTCACTGCCTTATTGTAGATACTGATTCTATTGGTCCACTTTATCACAACCTCATAATCTTAAAAATGAGACAACTGAAGAAGTGAAAATGGTATATAATGTATACAATACTCTTTTTTGAATCACAGATATAGATTGTGGTTTAATATATAAACAAACCACTTAAAAGTCTTAACACCTTTTAAGGATTATGCTTATTTTGAGTGGCTTAAGTTCAACAGAATTTGGAAAAGTGTTTTAAAACAAAATAGACCCTTATTGTTATCTTTTGTGACTAGCTGAGTAGCAATACATATAATGTCTGTTAACTAAGAAACCTGAATTACGAATACATCTGAAGGATGTTACTGAAGGATTATCTAATGGACTAGACTTATTCAGAGGGTAGACGAGCAAGAAAGAAAACAATATTCATGTATGCACACAGTAGTAGTAATTATTACTTCACAAGCAAAAGCATAAACTCAAGGAATTAGGAGATACAAAATTTCCTCTGCAACAGTAAGTTGGTCTTCCTTTAGTGGTCAGCACAGTGTTTTTACCTTACAGGTCTCCTTTATGTTCAGTGTAATTGATATAAAATGATATTCAGAGGGTTTTGGTAATTTTTGTCCTTTAATGGTTCTAGGCCTTGGTTAACACAAACTACTAGAAGCTTCTTACTGTAGAATCAAATATTTGAATGTGTTCATGAACTCTTTTACATGATATTTATATGGTACTTTTGTACTTCACACGGATTCATTTAGCTTCACAAAGCTTCTGTGGGAGGAAGGCATTGTTACGCTTATTTTCTATTGGCAGTCTGAGATACAGAGATAAGGGTGAAAAGTGGTAAATTATTCAGAACATCCCATCAGAGATATGTGATCTGATTTTACAGATCACTTAGCAGCTCATAGACCTTAAAAATTCAAAGAAAACTCCAAGTAAAGTTGTTGCTCAAGAGCTTTTCAAATCAGACCCCAGGTCTCATGTCAAACACTTAGAAAATTAAGAATATATAACTACAGACAACTGTAGAAAAATGTAGTGTAAATGACTTGACTATCTTCACACACCTTGAGCAAGATAAAGCTTAGAATATGATCTTCAAAGGTATTCTATGTCTTTGTGTATAATGGATTATTTTTCAGGGCTCAAGAATTAAAATTTTGGAAATATTTGTATGAATTAAGACAAAATTAAGTTATCCAATTTTTGTGGGAGAAAACTGTTTTTGTGTAGTAAAGGTGCTTTGTGTTTGAATATTCTTAAGAAAAAAAATTATTGGTATCATTTACAATGTAAATAAGTTAGAAAATGTCCTGAGAAAATACCACAGTGAAACATTTGGCATTCTCTCCCCTTCCAAAAACACTCATATTTTTGCAGGTTTATTCACAATCATCACTTAACATTCCCATATCCATTCTTGTCTCAGTGTCCTCATTCACTAGACACTTTTTCAATTTTTTAATAAATGAAGAAAATGAATGAATCACCTCCTGAGCATCCAGTCTATGAAATGAATAAGACAAGGTCCTACTTCAAGGTTGTTTAATTCTCATGCATTAAAGTTGCAAGGCAAGATCCATTTGTCATTTCCTAACCTCAGATACTGGATCAAATTTGTATGTATGTGTGCACACACCTGTGCATGGGATTTTAAGATGTAAACTGATTTCCATGTTGTACAGTATGTGATATGAAACAAAAGAACAGTGAAATGTAAATACTTTCAGCTCTTTTCAAGGCTGTGGAAAGGGGACAGGCCAGGACTGCATGTTGGTTTGCTCAGCCCCCACTCTCCATTCAGTCTTTCTCACCACCATTAACATCTTGTCTCAGCATCTTTGCTTGGCCAATTCAGTTCTTCACTTACCATCCTTAGACCTGTTTCTCTGCTTTCTGCCTATTTTATTCAGTCATAGTCCCTGTCATCTGTACAGCAAACCATCTTTAGTCAATTTTTTTAATAAACTGTCCTCTGGTATTCTTCAATTATCAGTCGCCCTTTACCTTTTTCCTCTACCGTGAGTTTTTTTAAACTTCTTCTTCAACTAGTAAAGATAACTTATCCTGAGATTTAACAACCAAAGCCTAAGAGACATCTGAATCTTTCTGTCTTCACAATATTTTGAAGCCTTACAAATTGGTAAAATTTATGAAAATTTTTAAAAAGATGGCAAAGCATGGCTGAAATAAGGACACATATGCCAATTTATTTTAGGACTTATGAAAGGATGTACTATATTATTTCAAAGTTGATTTTTTTTGGTATGGCAAACCTCTTGCCTCTGATCCAGTTCAGAAATAACTGCATTAATAGGATTTAGTCTATAGTTCCAAGACCCTATTGAATAGACTGTTTGTACAGATGTGATTTCATTTTGGTTGGGGCACATGATGATTTTTTGTTCTATCAGAGCATGATATAAAGGAATTTTGGTTCTTTTTATACTCCTCTGTATTATCTTCAAGTAGACAGATGGCACCTGATTATGTCTCTGGCAACAGAGAATTCAATTTTTTATGGTGTTTATAAAACAAAAAATGAATTAGCAGTGAATTTGTTGTACCATAATTGACAAAAATCATAGTGGTTTTTTGTCTTATACTCAGAGTTCAACACTGGATTTAAACTCCTGTTAAATTGTGGTTACACAAAAAATCTCCCCTCCAGTGGTTAAAGTTTGGCAAACTTTCAAGCAAGTGAAAGCAGGGTCTTGTAGTGCAAAATGTCAGTTACCCATATTATTTGCAATTTTAATAGTTCAATTTGTAATGAGGAGGGTATTAAAAGTTAAGAATATTCAAAATAAAATCAAAATTCTAATCTACTTTCATCTAGAAGAATTCTAAATTAATCCAGTGAAAATTGCAAATTCTCAGAATGCCCCACTAATAATAAAAATCAAGGAAGTAGAGCAGAAAATATTTGGTATATAATAGAAGATATTCAAATTCCCTGGGAATGAGCCTCAGAGTTATAATACTGATTTGAATCTATGTGGAAAAAAAGAGATTATTTAAGATAAAAAATTTTAGAAATATTATAACTTGCTGAAACAAAAATGATGCCATTAAAACAAAATTCTCAAAATGTCTATGAAGTGAAGAACCTAGTATTTAGTAAAGTACTATTATAAAAAAATATGTAACCATAAGTGCTTCCAAGACTGCAGCATGAGGTATATATGCAGTGAAAGTCTCTGCATATAAAAATGAGTCAGTTACTTGATCAAGAGTTATTTAGCAGCAGGTTTTAGGGCAAAAAAACTTTAAAGGCATTTTTTACACACTTTCTTTTTTATTGCACTTTCCAGTACTGCCACAAATGAAACAGGGGAAGTAGATTGAATGCATGACTGACACCTGATCTCCTAGGAAACAATACAAGGAGCTCATAGGCACTTTCTTTTACCCTCATTTCCTCCTTTCTCACAGCCTAAAAATTCTAAACCATAGAGAGTTTTTAGAGATCAGCAATAAAGAAATAAAAGTCAATTATTTTATGTGTAGAAGAAAAGAGACAGTACAGAGAGAAGTTGGACAATGAGATTTCACAACAGTGAGAAAGAAAAATTACTTAGGGCAAGATTCCATCTGAGTTCAGTAGAAAGAGGAACATAGTCTCTTCATGGATTGGCATAATCAATATGTTTTGAGCTAGAAGTAATGGAATGATAAAAAAGCAAAATTCATTATGATAGTCAGAATGCATCTTCCAGCTGTGATCTAGACAGCCAATGCAACTCCTACAGAAGTCAACAGAAGTCTTAGAGTTCGCATAAATGAGGTATCTGAAGCTACGTGGCCATTCAGGTTTATGTTATTGTGAAATCCTAGAAGCTCAAGTATTTTAAAAATAAACTGGATAAAGCATAAAGTAGAATTTCAAGTAAGAAGTAAAGGTCAGTGGTGAGGATCTAGCTCAGAATTCTGAAAAGGACATGAAAACTATGTAAACTGAACCTCTGGAACAAAACAATTTCTGAATTTACAGTACTGTGGGTTTGATAACTTATTTATGGTTTCACACTGTCATCCAAAATTTGGTTTAATTCTCAGGCTACATGGAAAATGAGAACTATTAATGAGACGTAACTCCTATTTTATATATTTCCATTAAAACAGGGAAGAGGGACAAGAACTTACAAGAGATCATCAAGTAGATTGTATGTACATTTTACAGTGTATTTGTGTGAATACCTAAAATGAAAATGGAGAATAACTTTAAAACTAGTCCCAGCAAATATGTATTTGGTGGATTTCTGCCAGCAATTGCCTGTATAGACTTGAAGTGTAACAGAAAGCTTTGTCATAGGTATGCTGTGCAAAACCATTACAACAAATTATATGTTCAACTTTCCACCTTGCAACCCCTGACTTTCAGGGCTATATATTGGAGGGATGACAACTCTCTTGGAACTCAAACATTAAATCCATAGTCTTGATTTAGGAAGAGACTTGAATATATTCAAACTCCCTTCTAGACAGAGATGGAATTACAGAATACTAGGCGGAGTACTTGAGTGCTTAAATGTTGTTGGAAATTGACAGTATAAGTATTTTACACTAACTCTCAAAATGAAGGAGAAACAGGGACTCTTTGGCATCCAGCCAACAAATAGATTTCCCTATCAATGTTCTATGATCCAAAGAAGCTCCCTTTCTGTTCAGCCACATCTTTCTCTTTCCTTTCTTTAAGTCCCCAGCAGTCCTTTTCATCCTAGTTTACCCCCTTGTCTACCTTGTTTATTTTACTCTGGGTTACCTTCTCATCACTCTCACATAAACTGCTGAAGTTCGTGCATTGAGAAGTTCTGTCAAAGGGGTATACCTGTACAAAGTTAAACTCCCAGGAGGAATGGATATGCCATCATGCAGACAAACATGAGAAATACTCTATGGATTGAGACCAAACATACGTAGAATGTTAAAGCATCAGCACTTTTTTAACACATTCTGCGAAACTGATCTAAATGCTTCCAAAGTCTAAAAAAGTTCATCTCCTCCCTACTCCCTCCCCTTCATTTTACAGAGGTTCATTTTGCTGCTACTGCCACTAAAATAGTTGCCCAGGCAAGGAAACTAAGTAGCTAAAATATCTTGATTAAAAATTTTGCCTTTTAAACTTTCTTTCAGTTAAATTGGATTTTCTCGTGAGACTTCCCACTACATTTTGCAGGTGGATTTATTGCCTTAACTATACTTGTCAGATCACAGTTGTCTTTAAATTTCTCACCTTTCTTTCCTGATCCAGCCACCTAAATGCTTTCATAGTCTTTCCACATGACAGTAACCACATTGTCCCCTCTCTCACTTCACACTTCACTCACACCTACCTCCTTCCATTGACGGATCTCTAAACTAAGGATTACAAGGAATTATAGTAGAGAAAATGCTACTTTGGATGTGTAGGATGTAAGACAATGCCCTGCAAGTAGAACGTATCTCTGCAACTTCACAAAGGTATTGTCATCCCTCCTTCCTGGTCATCTGGTCANCTTCATAGTTCATGATTAGGCAAACTTAAGATACACCATATAACAGACAGAAGTAGACAACAGACAATGTCCATGGCTTCCTGTTAACATCTGACTGAGTCCTTTATCATACTACTTGTTTTGTTTCTTTCATATGTAAATTTTACTTTTCTTTTCAAAAATAATGTTCTTCTCAGAAACGCAAATGTTTCTAAATTGATTTTTATCATAACTGAATGTAACCTGTGTGAGTGTAAGTTGCTGCAACTTTTATTTTTTAATAATGGATGGTGAAAACAAATTATCTAAAAAGCTGTAATATTTATCTTTAATTAACAGATCTCTTCAGCCATTATTTTGATAGCTTGCCTAGTTTGTCAAGAAAACTACATGGTACTGTCTTTTCCATCTTCTTTTTCAGCCATTATTTCACATTTCTATTTTTATGAGGTCATTGATTTACGTAGAACAGAAACTGATAGAATTATGGAATAATAGAATGTTAAGGTTTGGAAAGGATCTTAAACATCACCTAGTCCCAAAGCCTCCTGCCATGGGCAGAGACACCTTCCACCAGACCAGGTTGCTCAAAGCCTTATCCAGAACATGGCCAGGGCTGGGTCATCCACAACCTTTCTGGGCAAACTGTTCCAGTGCCTCACCACCCTCACAGTATCTAAGCAAAACCTGTCCTTTTTCCGTTTGAAGCCATTCTCCCTTGTTCTGCTGGTACATGTCCTTGAAAAAAGTCCCTCTCCAGTTTCTTTTAGCCCCTTTAGGCACTGGAATGTGCTATAAGGTCTCCCTTCTCCAGGCTGAACAACCCCAAAACTCGCAGCTTGTCCTCATAGGAGAGGTGCTCCAGTTCTCTCATGTTGAGTTAGAATTCTGAGTAGCTGATACAAAAATTGTAGTAATCAGAGTATAATAGGACAGTTTTTAGCAAAAGTTGGAGGGTTAGAAATCATATGATTTTGGCATCTTATCTGAATTAAAGTTGCTGTGTCCCCTGCAACATCATTCCTCTGACAACACAAAATTACTTATTCCCTGAAACAGCCTGTTATCTCTTGAAAACATACTCTTGTATGATTTCTACAGTTTGCTGAATAATGTAGCTTATTGAGTGTCAATAAGAAGAAGTGGTGTCAGTCGGTTACAAGTACAGTGAGTGAAGTTACTGTCCTTTTCTTGGCCCATGAACTTTCAGTCATACTTTCTCCCCATGCCTTGCTGGTGGAGTGACAGGGTAACTTTGTGGGCCCTGGCAGCCAGCCAAGGTCAACCCAACACAACATATTTACTATATTTAAGTTTTGAAACAGAACAAGACAGCAAAAAAAAAAAAAAAGGGGTTGTGATGCTTATTTCCTTTGCAGAATTACTAATTAATCTTACTAAAGATTAACAGAATTCCACTGCACTAGCACGAGTGCAAAATATGAAACAGCATAATCTAAAAGAGGATTTTTTTTAGTGTGATCATATACTGGTACTACATACACATTCACATGTGGAGTATGTGACTGATTAATTTCGCAAAGCATAAATGATCTGTGCTTTTAGACATCCACAGGTACAGCAGACACGATAAAGTACTGATATGCCTCAACCCTTCCCAGAGTTCAGTTGGAATAATTAAACTAGCACTAAAAATAACATATGTGCGTAATTATCACTGTCAGTCTGAAGGTGTAGACCTAATAAACAAGTGGTCTGTCTTATAGGCCACAATTTGGTGCAAATTAGTAACTCTGCAACTTGAGAATTTCTGTAGGCTCATAACATTTTTGCCTTATTTGGATTCAGCATGTGAAACAGAATTTTGTCATTCTTTGTTCCATATACTTTTTACAAGCTTATTTCCTGCAAATATTATATTTATACCCTAATACCTAAGAGTTATTCTTTCTCAATATAAAAGTACCTTGAGGGGTTCAGATGAGAAAAAGAGCCACAAAAATACTCCATGATTGCATGGGATCTGTTCTGCTCTAGGGTCTGGAGAAATCCAAGGATTCAATAAAAGCAATTTGAAGGAATTTAACAAAAATAAATTTTTTTCTACCATGAACTAATGCCTGTTCATATTTTGGCAACAAATCTACTGAACATAGTATTGTTTTTCGTACACACATGGATGATGAGCACAGCTGGTTGAAACCAACCTGAGGTGGTTGAAATGAGCTCAAAGCTGGTTTGTGCTGTTACCATTCTCCTGGAATAAAACTGACTTAAGCTGGCCTGTTTTGCTGACCTCATAATAGATCAGAATCAATCAATGCCACCTGCAGCTGGATCTCAACTGGAATAGAAGTCAGAAATTTGACTAGTTCATCTTCATGCCTGTTGTCATCAACTACAACATTTTCTAGTCAAAGCAAACTTGCAATGGCAGGCAGAATCCTATAAAGACCATGTGATCTGGCTTGAGCTTTCTCTTCTTTTGAAAGGTATGCATGTTATTAATCAAACAGTAGTATAATTTACAACACTGACAACCTGTTTGTTGCATTTTAAGTGGTGCAGATGTCAAGCAGAGAATAATTTGGATTAATGTGACTTAAGGTAGCACATTTCTGATGAATGAGAAAAGGTTTTCTGTAATCCATCTTGCAAAATAAACTCCATTATGTGGAAAATATTAGAAGTCAGTCAAGACATAAGCAAGCAATAGAAGAGTGAGTTTACTCAAAGTTTACAAAGCATATAAAAGAATTCATGAGCTGTTTTCAAAATATTATCTTCAAATTTAAACCCTATGTCTTCTCATCATGGAACAGTATAGTAGAGTAAGACAAGGCAGTGAAACATCAGGGGATACATCAGGGAAAGAAAGCATTTACAAAGAAATATTATTTCTTTTAAAGGCTGGTGTAAGTAACGAGTCTAGAAAGATGGCAAAATTTAATCAGCATGCTAACCTTTGGTATAAACGTAACAATATAAATTTGAATTCCCTTTGATGTACTTCAGGCATAACTATTCACACAAGTCTGTGTGACCATGTATCAAGCATTTCTCAACAATTATATTTTCTTGGGAGAAAAAGAAAAGCAATTATCTCTGTCAAACACATGTATTTCACTTGTTAGGCTATAACTGTTTGGGTTACATACACCTTCAGGCAAGAAAAAGGCGACTATGATCACCCAGCTTTTCTCCATAACTGTATACAAGTCAGAGATCTCACCCACTGAGTTCTGCATCAAGTATACAGATGTACAGATGTACAGATGTAAGCTGAGGTACAACTTCTCTTTCATGATGTCAGCAAGTCATTCAGAAAGGTTCGGTTTCTGGATTTGGTAGCATGAAGACCTAGAAACATAAATAATAGAGTTTGATTTATGTTCCTATTCAAAGTGGTTTTATACCTGCACCATCAGTCATCAAAATGTAAAAGCTAATCACAGCTAAGCATAAGCTCACATCCTACCTGATGCTGGTTAGTAAGATCAGAACCAGGATAGAATTTCTATTGATCTTACTACAAAAGAAGGAGCATTATAATGTTCTTAGCATTTTGAAGATATTTTGCATCCTCTGCTCTACAGCATAAAGCTGTGTACATTACACTATGCAGGCTGAAGCTAATTCTAAGCCAAATTATACAATTAGAAATAAGCAATGTCTAATGTACATAATAGATATGAAGTTAGTTTAGAGGTGAAAAATCAGGGCATTTTGCAAAAAATACCAGGATAAATGGTGAGGGAGGGGAGCCATAGACCAAGTAGTGCAAATCACCAGGATCCGTGTCTAGGTCTCTGCCAGGAACACATAAAACTAATGCCAGTTTTGGCTCTGCTGCACTTTATGTTAGGGAATACCACTTTATTTCAAGCCCAATAAGCTTCACTCTGGTGATTACAATATCCAAATAATCGAGTAAGATGTCACCATCTAATGTTGTGCACTGGGCAACTGAATTGTGGGTTTCCAAGAGAGAAAAATCTATACATATCAACAAAACTTCTACTTGATTTGGAAGTGTAGATATAGCTATTCTCATCCACCTTCCTTTTTTTTACAGATACCTTGCCAATGTTTGGGGGTTTTTTAAATCCTATTCCTGAGAAAAGAACTGCATTAATGATATGTATATTGACCAGCAGTCCTAAGCAATAAACAGTACTGTACAAATAACTCAGTGCATTTCTATGTAAGGTTTATGAACTGAAGAAAGACTCTTTGATATTAATTTTCCTTGAATGCAAAAGCAAAGAATTCCACAGGCAAAGCAAAGAACCTGCCAAAAATCTATTTCAAAAGTATGTGTTACCATGGGTTATTTCAATGTAACCTACTTTGAAAGTCATAGAGTCTTATGCTAATGTTGAATGCTACATACTCCTTTTGTAGGCAATGTATAAGATAGTCTGACTTTAAGCTACTCAATCTTGTAATAAATCCTACTAATCATGGACTGTTTGCTGCAACTGTACTGGGTTTTGTTGCTTCAGCAGGCTTCTTCCTGCATATGCACACTGATTAAAAAGTACAACAAAGGCGATTGTCATAAACTTTTCTCCATGTTTTTATTACCCAGAAGTAAATACCCAAGCACTCAAATCTGGAACAGCAACAATTTGATACCAAGTAAGTACTGACAATCATTACTTTTTTCAAAAATGCATTTTGTTAAAATGATCACTTTCATAGTTTTTGGTCTAAAAATTTTCATTTCCAGGTAGTAATCATGAAAAGTGTAGATGCTATCATCTGTGGTGTTGGGGCTTATGCTTTGTGATTTCTAATAAGTATGTATATTTTTTTCTCTCAAAAGCCCTTCTGAATGAATATGTCTAAAACATTGCTTTTTGTCATAAATAGGACAACATCATTAGTGGACCATCAGTAGAACATTAATTGCCTGCACACAAATAACAATCCTTCCATATTGCCCCCAAATGAATTCATATAAAGGAGACACAATGCTGTCTACCTGCGTATTCAAAATGAGCCAAAAAAACTTCTACAAGACAAGTGTATTATCCCATTCAACCCTGTGGACCTTGCATAAACAAGGATGTATACATGATGTTTTAAACTTGCCACAGAACTGTAAGTTATATGGTTGAATGCACTATTTTACAGCAGTCAGGTAATCAACACTTTGTTTGTAGACCGACTAGTTTAGCTAGATCTTACAATATTTCCTTACAAGAAATATTTAATTACTTTCAATTATTCTTGTTAAATGGGTTGCTAGATTGCAGTTTACATAGATTTTTTCGAAGTTACATAAACTGATAGAAATCTGCATGGCCAGAAATGACTTGTGAAACTGTGTATGGAAGATCTTTGAAATTCACACCAAAAGGGCAACAAAGCTCCAGCAGAGAAATTAGTTCTCTTTTATCTTCATATCATGCCTATTCTACAGCTGTGAAAATTGAAAATTTTTTTCCATTTCTAGGAAGACAGTTTCTTTTGCATCTTGACAGTCATTTGCAAGCGCTTGTTCTGCTGCATTTTTTCTGGAAACAGAATATTTAACAGCAAACACTTTGAGAGTCATTTAGTCATTGCTGCTAAGGACAGAAAGATTGAAATCAAGAAAGGAGACACCTTTGCAGGAAGGATAACTGTATCTCATATCTTCTCTGACACTTGCCTTTAATTCTAAAAGGTTTGCTTGTTTGTTTTTTAACAAATATAGGCAGACTGTCTTCTGGATTTTGTAGTATAAAAAGAACTTTCCACTAAAGAATTTGAGGGCTTAATAACCCAGACAGACCAGATTTTGTCAACGCTATACTCAATTTCTTAGCCACATTATAGTGAAAGATGAATAAAATTAAGTTCAGAAGTGTAAAATGAAGAACATATAATTTAGCACCAGTACACACTCTTACTCTATACCATGAAAAGCATTTCTCATTTTCTGTTGGTCATATTGTTAGTTTCTGTAAATGCATCACAAAAGGTGGTGTCTATTTGAAGAAAAAGCCCCAACCAAACAAAACATAGCAACTAACATCTTAAATTTTATAATTTAATCTTTTACAGCAGCCAACTTTAGTGGGTTGAAAACATTTTCTTTTGCGGTAATCTAAAGAAATTAGGTATGTTGATCTTTTGCACAGCTCAGGTGAGTAAGGACTGTCTTGTGTATCTTGTGTAGTTCTTATTTGCATGCTGTGAACAAATACATATTTGTCATGGGTTCCCCCCACCCCTGGGACTAGGGTGGTTGGGCTCAGGAGAGTTTCCCACTGGAGGATCCATCAGAGCTGTCCTTTTTTGCTACTGTGGAATTAGATATCAACAACCAGTCTTGCTACTGTGGAATTAGATGTCAACAACCAGTCGGAAGTGAGTTGGCGGAGTTGTGTATGAGAGTGTGTGAGAGGGAGAGAGTAGCTGGAGGGGTGGATGGGGCCCCCCCAAACCCGAGGGGGCCAGTGCCCCACAGCCCTGGCTTAGCCAGGGCTGGAGGCAGCATGTAAGAGTGTGTGTGTGTGTTGTGAGAGAGACTCACACCCATTAAGGTAAGAGGGAGAGAGGCAAGCCCCTCACGAGGAGGCCAAGCCCTTCTCCCCAACCCTGCGGCCAGACTGCAGAGCTCGGGACAGCTCATAACTAGACTGAATGCCTGTAGCCAGCGAGGAGGCTTCCACCGCCCTCCCCCCGCCACTGTGTGGGGTGGATTTTAAGGTTCAGTATTTTAAGCTGAGCCAAGGAGAACGGGCTGAAAGAAGCTCGGTGCCAGGAGAAGAATAACTCCAGGCGAAATTGGAGATGGGCCAAGCAGGCTTGGAGGTGCCCTGCATCAGCTTTGGATGTAGACTGGCGAAATTGAGAGCTGCAGCAGCTGGAGAAGAGTGAGAGAGCCAACTAGCAGCAGGCGTGTTCTGGGTAAGGTCTCAAAACAGCATCTTACCCCTGGGAGGAAACCTTCACGGAACCAGGGAGGAAGGACTCAGAGCTATCTCCTTGGACCTTGTGATGAAGAGGAGACCTCAGCAAGTAGCTGAGACTGGTGAGGGTGGTCAGAAGAAACCCTTTTCCCTGATACCACAGTGAGAGAGAAAGACTGCTTGACTATCAGCCTGAGGGCTTCTCCTGAACTGATTGTGGAAGGGGCTCGAAGGGGTGGTAGGATTGTGTTAGTATGATGTATATAATCGCTTTTTAGTTTGTACACAATTTATCTTATATAGTAATAAATGTATATATATTCCCTTCTGCTATACTGAGTTGTGCCTGCCTGAAAAACTACTCTTCGATGTTGAGGTAAATTGAGGGGGAGGCTTGAAAATTGGATTTTTGGGGCACTCAAACCACCGCAGTATAGACTGTGTTCTATTTGCCAAACAGAATTATTATTGATTTCAATTTTTGCTGTTAGGATTCTTAGTATGTGTTACAATCGGATTATATGTGGAAAAATCTGTTCTGTGAGGTAGGTTTCTTTGAGGATTATGACTGGCTCAGTGCATTTCTCAGAATGCACTCAGAATGTCTTCTCAGAAGACATATAGATCTTGGCATTAAACTATGCTTAAGGGTCATTTCTTACTGTAATTTAATATTGGAATTTTAGAACTGACAGGACCATCAAAAGGTGTCACCATAAGGAGCCATCAGAAAAAGAATAAGAGCAAGGATGTGGGTTACACATAGTTTTATAGATAAAAATAAAATAGTTCTCTTTTGACAAAGATCTGTCATAACTCATCTTGCCTGCCCTTACAATTCAGTATATAAAATCATACCTAACATATATCAGAAAAGAACTCAGACATCCTCTTCCTTATCTCAGTAACTTACTCAACCTCATTGTGTTGTGCCTCACAGCATCTTTCAGTTCAGAAAAAAGAATGACACACCAGAGAAATATATTTAATACTTCTTTTTTTTTCCTGATAAGAAAGTACAGATCAGAGTTTCAGCACATATGGGAATGTTATTATTTCCCCCTACTTATACAAGTCTGGGTGTATTTCTTTATTTAGAGATGTTAAACACTTAACTCTCTCCATATACCAAAGTTCTACACATATATTGAAGAGAAACTTCAATACCCACCTGTCTCAAAGTTTTATTCAGAAATATAATTTCACAATGTTTATGTTGCTACTTTAACTTCTCTTTTAGTCCACATATGGCACTTCATAATTGTAAAAAAACAACTTACAAAGCTGCCAGAAAGTCAAAAATCTGCTTCCTTATGTCTAACAAGGATAGGGGCCAATTGCAAATATATATGAGACCAATTCAGCTTTGCCTTTTATTTGTGACCAATACCATAATGCATCATTTTTCTTTGAATAACATGCTGAAGCTAATTAAAAAAATGACAAAAAATTTTCTTCCTAAAATGTGGTTGTTTTTTCATTGTAGATTATTTAAGTTTAGCCTTTTTTTATACTTCACTGTGAAGTGTGTGAAGTGTATGAAGTAGGCATCTCTTTTTTATGCCTTATTTTCAAGATTCTGTGCTATGTATGTTCTTGTTAATTTATAATTTTTTTTTAATGGAAAGATTATTTTAAAAGACTTTTTTTAAGACTATAAAAATAAGACAATATTTTAGTTTCAAATGTTCCAACTAACTTTCCGAATTGAAACTGCAAGATAAGACCATGTTATTTTGGTTTACTAAAACTCTTAGGAGGGTGATGAAATTCAGGAACCAACATTCTTAGTCATCTTCTACCCCTTGTTTTCCCATATCCATGAGTGAAATGATGCCCCTGATGCCCAGTTAAATCTTTGTGATTTATGGTAGCTGTATCCAACCAACCTCTACTTCTGACATAAAAGTTACCAGAATTTTGTAGGCTAATTTCTACATAGTATATTAATGTTGTCATTATAACTAATCCAAGCATTATTACATTTATTATTTGTCTTCATAAATGAATACTATGATATTTTCCATAATTAAATTTTAAAAATTGCTTTATATATGTGGTTTCATTCAGGAGTTTTAATTGTCTTTATTAAGCAAGTCTGTTTGCAACATTTAATGGTGAAGAAATAATTGAACATTAAATTATTCACAATGAAAACCTAATTACAGTGTTAATTGAATATGTACATTAAACTTTAAAAATGCAATGTAAATGTTTAATTATCTTCTGCAAATATGAAAACATGGATTGAAATCTTTTAAGCTAAATTAAGGGGGGAGGTTAGAGTAACTCAGCATAACTAAGTAACGCAGTAAGTGGCATAAGCAGTTTAAATATCTGCTTAGTTAATTAGAAACAAGTGCAAGTGAAAAAAACAATTAACAGGATATGGTGAAGGAACTTGTACCACAGTAGAAAAAATCAAATGCACTAGCTTACAACTTTTTTTAGGTCCAGTTGCTCCTAAGTGTCACAGAAAAACAAAGAACACAAGACTGAAATAAATATCGTGTTAGGAACTTACGAAACATCTGCTTTGCAATAAAGATGACAACTTAGGGGAAAAGAATTCCTGACAGCAGAAGATTCACAAGGGAGAATAGGAAAAGGAAACAATTTATAAAATTCAATAAAAAGTAGGAGGGACAAGTTCCAGTTGCTGAACATAGAGATGAGATGAGTATAAAGCAATTAATACACGTAATAGTCCATGCAGAGCTTCTGCAGATCTTCTAGGAGGATTTACTTCTGTAACTGAGTATAATCAGCTTTACTGATAGGTATTGCTACATCTTCAGGGTTGGGAGAGATTCCTCAGGTTTTGCTCCAAAGTACATCAACTTGATGGATCTGTGTAGATGCATCTTTGCTCTCTTCATGTTGGTCTTCCTAGATGAAGGCTTCAATTCTCGAATTTTTATTCCTGGCATTTCTGCGGCCATTTTCAGACTAAATGCTGAGAATGTTCTGCATGAGATGTATAGAGATTTTTCCCACAAACATCACAAATAATTTTGGGTTCATTTTCCCCCAGCTATGTCCACATTTTCTGCAATCACAGACCCCTGCATGTCAGCATTGATAAGTGACTCCTGAGTTTTATAAACCGTACCAGGAGGAGCCTTGCCTTGAGTCTTGTCAGCAAAGCAAGGGAGAATGTAGGACAGGTACAGCAGTGGGTACAAGGGGCTGAGGGCAGGGTGCCAGCTTTGGAGAAGCTTAGGAGGGCATTGTCATCATCATGGGCATCAGAGCTTAGGAAGAGATGTTGCAGTCAGGGCAGCAGCAAGCATTGCTTCGGACTGTGAAAGCACACAACTAGCTCCCACAACTAATTTTAATCAAATGTGGGATAAAACTGGAATATTAGAGGAACGGAGCCAAGTTTGACATGTTTTGTGGTGGGATGTAATTACAACTTCTTGTAGGAGGGTAACAAGGGTGGAGAGACAAATGGGAAGTTATTTCTGATGAGAAGAACTTTCTGGGATGAAAAGTGGGAAGTGGAGAATTGGTCACCTGAAAAGTGTCAGAAGTCAAATGTGATCTAACTATCTAATTAAAAAGTTGTAAACAAGGTTAGAAAGGAATAAAGTGACATATTTTTAACAACTGGTCTTAATTTTCTTCTCATTTAAGAATATCAGTGAAAACATAAATGTAGTTGTCAGAATCTAAGTTTAAGGAAAATCTGAAGCAAGAATTAGAGTGATCCACCAGCTTCAAAGGAGAGGCAAGAAGCTAAGGTTATCTAGAGAGCTAAAGAGTCATTTGGCAATGTAACAGATAGTAATTTATAACTCTGGAGTCTGTCATATGCTATATAAAAAAAAAGAAATAGGATTGGAGGATGTATAAATATCTACGTCTTCTTTAGCCAAAGCAATTCTGTCAACTTCAAATATATCAGATAGATATCTTAAAACTTTTTTACATCGACCTTTTGGTTTTTTTTCATTTTAAACCTTAATGTTAAAGATGAAGGAAAACAATGCTATAGTCATTTTTGGAGGATGATCCTATGAAACTATTGAGTTTTCCTGTAGAAAGCTGGAGAGATTTCAAAAGGATAGAGAGTAATCTGAGCTTTATGCATGGTTAACATCAAAGAGCATCATATAGATGGTAACAGTCTTGGTGAGAGAATTCTGCTTATTCTTCCTTTGAATCTTCTCAGCAGCTATTTGTGATGGCACCTATACTCTTAGTTTTTCCCTGAAACTTGATTTAATACTTCACAGTTGACTTGAATATTCTGGAGTCAGATTCCAACTACACACCTCAATCCTTGAGAACAGATGTTGCTCCTAGGCTAATTTAACAGTAGGATGACAATCTTAACCTTTCTATCAGCACATTCTGTTTCTATTCCTGTTGTGCAAGAAGAGACAAACCCTTGAAAAAAGCTCTTTCCATTTATTCAGAAAATGTCCTAGAGTGTACCCTTATTCTAAGCCCGTCTTGACACTTCCCCTTATGAGTTTCACAAAATCTATGAACCTGAATTGGAAGCTTCATGGGAGGTGCTACAGCAACAGAAATACTCATTCTGATATAAGGAGTCTTAAAAGAAAAAGAAGCACTTAGAATGTTTATTTCCAAGCAAAGATGAGTAAAGGAGGATTTGATAAAATCAAACAAAACAATGAGCATTATTAGCACTAGGATTTTTTTTCATAACTTCCACAAAATAAGAAAAAGGGGGCATCAGTAAAGTCAGAGGATAGTTGACAACTGAGAAAAAAATACAATAAGTTTTCTTCCACATAATGGGAATTGAGCCTGTAACCTAATTGCGCTAAATTTACCTGAGTCCAAATACTAATAAGGGTTTGCTATTTACTATTTATACAGAGATTAAAAATACTGCTCAAACCATTTGAAACGAATCTAAATCCTGTACTTCTTGTGCATAAACCATCATCTACATCAAGACAAAAGGAATGTTTAAAAAGAAACTTTCACTGTAAGTCCCCAGCACTAGCATTGTTACAAATATTATTAATTAAATGGAACACTGGTTTGATCCACAGCAAACTTTATCATCTCGCTGATCAAATGGAAGTGTTAGGTGTCACATAAAATATATTTTCATAAAAGAAGAAATAGCTTTGGAGATTTTTTGGAAGTCTAGTCTTACTGACGGTTGATGATTTATTTTTTTTCACCTTAGAATCCAATAAATGCAAATTATCCCTCTGCTACCCTGCTAAATTATTCTGGTGTCAGATTGTAATTTATATGTAGTTGTTTTGTCTAACTCTTATATTGGGTTTTTTGGTTTTGTTATTGGTTTTGCTTGGGAGGTTTTGGTTGTTTATTTGTATTCTGTCTCTGATGTATGAAAAATTCTGGGAAAAAAACTTACTACTCCAATGGGAGCTTTAGAAATCCAAATGTAAAAGAAACTGCTAGGATTTCAGAAATGAAGATGAAATGAGGAAAAATGCTACATATAGAAAATATAAATCACTACAATATGTCCAGTTTGAAATAAAAAAAAAAAAATACAATTTTCATCTAAACTGAGGAAAGAAGATTTCTAAAACAAGAGAGATGTAAGTAGTTTCAGATAGCATTCCTATATTCAATAACACAGGAAATTCTAATATGAATCTATTAGCTGAGGCATGGAGAATTACTTTTCTGGATTATAAACTTCCCCATTCTTCTTTCTAAAACCAAAATAAAATTTATGCAGATGGTATAATAGTGGTGACATGCTGTACCTGCATACAAAACATTTACTAAAAGGGATTACAAGTTCAGGAAGGTTGTCAACCTGTTAAATCTTGACTAGTGAACAGAATGGGAGACAAATTCTAGACAGCATAGGCTCAGAAACAAGTAAATTCCTGAAGAGCAAATGGGATTTTTTTTGTCAACCAGCTTTTTACCTCATTTCTACAATTTGGAAATGCAGCTGAAAAGAATCATTAAAGCAAAACTACTCTTAGCTGAGTTAAGTAACATCGTTGAAAATAAAGAGCTGCTGAAAGAAATAATTGTTAAGCTAGAATTCTGAATGCATCACAGGTAAAATTTTCAGAGGCACTTAAATGCTGAGTTGACAACTCCTTCACAGAACTAAATCTTGAATTGAATTATTTTCTAAGCACTGATGGAGGCAGACTACAGCCACACAGAGCTGCTATGGTGTGCATTGCTACCATCCATAGGACATTGACAAGCAAATGGGGCAAAGATCATTATTGTTGTTTCTACCATTGTGCGTGATAAAGATGAGACAAACTAGCCAACCGAGATGATTACAGTGCACACTACACACTACAGTGTAGTGATCTAGAAAGCAGAGAAGTAGAGAAGAAAGGGTCTAGATGCCCAAGTATAAACTGCAGATCTTCAAGTGGCACTTGGAAATGCAGCGGTATCTAGATCGCAAGGCAGAGGAAGGAATCAAGGAAAGAGAAGGTGTGAGGGGATTTTATTAGTTAGGTGCTATTATAGTCAACTCTATTTGTATAATGGTAGTATTATAACAGCTACAAACATTCCATATCAACAAACATTCAGAGAAGGCAAAGCTGCAAGACAGAAAAGCTAGAAGAAAAGTCTAATTCAGGGAGAAAGGAATTAAATGAACTTTCTTCAAAGAAAAACTCTTATAGTTCCCATAGGACAAGAAAAGGACATAAGACTCAGGAAAATCTACAATCACACAATTAAAACCAAATCCTTACTTTGCTCTGATCAAATATCCTTTAAAAGTTTTTGTGTTTCAAAAGCGTAAAGATTGTATTGCCATTCATCTACACTTTTTTTTTTTTCAAAAGCCATAAAAGCACTTTGAAAATTCAGTCTTCAATAAGAAACCCTATTCTCTTACCTGTTAATTGGATACATTACCTGTGGTTTTTCCATTAAGGTCTTTCCAGTCACAAATATAGACAATCTAACAGAATCGATAGTGCAACCTAAAAAAGTTTCCCATCAAATAAAACCCAAGACCCTAAGAAAAAATATTGGTATCACAAAGCATAGACACAAAATTGATTTAGAGCATATCAATTGGAATTTGAAGAGTATTAAAGTACTCTCATGAAAGGTCAGATGTGACGGTAAACACATTTACTTAATCTGGACTCAAAATAAACATGTGCAATCATGCATCTTTGCTCATGTGACCCGTGAAAAGTAACAAAACCTGCATCAAAAATAGTAGTTTCAAAGTTACAGCTTTAATAGGACTGAAATTTTCTAGAATTAGGCTACTGAGGCTACAAGAAGGCAGAAACAGTAACATGTCTTTTGGGTATGTTTGATAAACATACCATGTTTGCATAGTGAGACAAACTTCATTCATAACTGTGAATATATCATCTGGGAATATATCATTCTAGATTATACTAAATTCCCATCAACACCTTTGTTCTCTGATGGGAGCCAACAGTACAGTCACTCTGGGGAGTTAATATATAATATTATAATTATATATATTACAATACAATAATATTATATAATTAATATATATTATATACATACTTCTTTGATTATTTTATTTTGCCTGTAAAATATGTAGCATAATGTAAGAGTGCACTTCAGTTTAATGCTTTATGGGTTGTGACTTTACCTGCAGAATCTGCTGTGCTTAAAGAACAATGTTTAATTATAATATGGAGTAAAGAAATCTGTAATATTTGTGAATTTCCTAAATTCAAAGAAATGATACAATGATTTCAGCACCTTTTACAATAATCTGTTCATTGACTGAAATAGTAATTTCGAGACTAGCAGCTCAGTAGATAGTGAACAAAGAAAGCTAGATGAAAACTGAAACAACAAAACATTATTAATTTTTAAAATAATGACAGCAAATCAGTTTGGAAATACATTACTGATACAGAAGGAAAAAAATTATATTTGTATCTATTACTTTCATTTATGAAATCAGTCTCAAGTAGGCATTAGGAAGAACATGCATACTTAAAAAGGAAAGAAAATTGTATTATTTTAAACACTTACCTATCTTTTCAGTTGCTTTTCTGAATTGTACCTGACTACTGATTTCTCACTGAAATTTATCAACTGTCAAGATACTGGGTGTTAAAATAAGTTTGTCTCAGTAGGGATTCAAATGAACTGAGGAAATCAGATTAGTTGAATTCTGTTAGTTGAATTCTGTTCTTGAAGCTTATTCTTCTTTGGAGAAGAAAATGGTGTGAAAGAGAGAAACTTGGCAGAAAGAGCATAAAGGAACCATGGGGAAAATGACATTGTACATTTCTGTAGGAGGGAGATGCCATTGCAGATGTGTAAAAAAAAAGATCTACTTAGCTTAATTAAAAAAAAATAACAAAACTCAATTACTTCCAGGAATCAAGGAAGTTCAGCTGCAACAATATAGACAGTAGATTTCTTCTTTAATTTTTTTTTTGCATTTCTGAATGCAATTTCAAGCAAAAAAAACCCAAAAACTATCAGACATTGTTAGCTCTTAAAAGTCTAAACTGATTGAAATCTTCTCTCATACCCTAAGAATTCATCATAATTAACCATAAGTAATAAGAAATAAGTAAAAATATTTTGAATTATTCATATTTAGTGAATTATTTCTACTTATTTGAATCTGGTTTTACACTTGTGAACTTGGTCATCTGCTAGCACACATATGACTCTACTGTGATATTTTAGGTACACAGAACAGTTCAGGTCAGGAAAAAAACACATCATATCCCTCTGGTCACAATTCCAGCACTAAGTGATAACTTAAGAGTTTTAGCAGGTTGCTAATTAGCTTGTTAAATTTTGATTATGTCATCTCTCATTACCCTTTTGCTGTGCTCCTGTGCACCCGGTTTTGGGTTTTATCCAGAAAAAAAAAACAAACAACGACGTATTTTCTTTATCATAGTTAATATGTGGAGGAATCATTGATCCTCTGGCTGTGCTCTTGATAGAGTTTAGTAAGAAGGTTCCTTTCAGAGCTGCATTGACAAACTGATAAACAGAGAATGTCATAGGCCCTACTGATGTCAAGTGAAATTCCTGATTCCTTTACCCCTTCCCTCTGAGCTAGCCATGCCTTTATAAAAAGCAAAGATGACTTTGTCCAGTTCCTAATCTTGACCAGGACTTTTGCAGGAGAGCCCTCACTGATATCCTCGTCCCTCCTGACTCCAACCCATGGGTTTCTTGCTGTCCCACCTTCCCTGCCTGGATTTCATCTGTCCACTGGAGTTCTGTGAGACATCCAACCTATTCCACTAGCTCTCTGTAATGCCAGAAATCTCTGCCTATTATTCTTCCAAATAGTTTTGCACCATATAAATTAATTTGCCTTCAATAAGTAATGTTTAGCAATATTATTGGTAATTAATTATTAATTGATATAAAAGGTAATCTAAGAACAAGAACTTTCAGAAGTCAATCCTTTTCTAAAACCATTAAATGTAAAAGAATAGACAGGCTGTGGGGTTACTGTGGACATTACATGCTTGGTCCAAGTTACATGCAACAGAATTTGGGATGTTGTATTTTATTTAAAAAAAAAAAAAAGGGAAACCACTTTCGACAGCCTAAGAAATATAGAACTACAGTTTCTACAGTTAATGTCAGCAAATGAGCTTTTGCCTCCACTACCACATAAGAGCTGTACTTTTGTTCTACTGCTGCAAGGACCGTATTCATTCCTTTGACTTCAGTCTCACTGCATTTTTAGATTTTCAGGTGAATAACCTCTCCCATCTGGAGACTAGCTGTCAGATGTTAGATGATATTACACCCTAATGGGTAATATAGGCAGGATAAATCACATCTGACACATAAAATACCTTACTATATGTTATGAAATGTTGATATTATCCAATTTTTCGTTTGGAAGGCATGCTTAGGATACTATTTTTCCTCAGTAACATGGAGTCTAATGACTTCTTTGATTCTCAGTACTTATATCCCAAGAAGCATTAATGACATTTTCATCCCATAAAAACAATAATTGCCAAGGTAGTTCTTGTTGATAGATCACAAAATCACAAAGTCACAAAATGGATAAGATTGGAAGGGACCACATTGGGTCATCTGGTCCAACCTCCCTGATCAAGCAAGATAATCCTAGAACTCATGGCAGAGGATTGCATCCAGATGGTTCTTGAATATCTCCCAAAAGGGAGACTCCACAACTTCTCTGGGCAACCTTTTCCAGTACAGTCACTCACACAGTAAAGAAATTCTTCCTGTATTCAGGTGGAACTTCCTGTGCATTAGTTTCTGACCATTGCCTCTTATCCTATTGCTTGGCACCACTGATCAGAGTCTAATCCATCCTCTTGGCACCCTGCCTTCAAATACTTGCATACATAGATGGTGACCCCTCTTAGTTTTCTCTTTTTGAGGCTGAATAGGCCCAACTGTGTTAGCCTTTCCTCATAAGAAAGATGTTGCAGATCTTTAATCATCTTCTTTGTCCTCCACTGGAGCCACTCCAGGAGCCCATGTCTCTTGTCCTGAGGAGCCCAGCACTGGACACAGTACTCCAGATGTGCCTCACCAGGGCTGAGTAGAGGGGCAGGATCACCTCCCTCAACCTGCTGGCAATGTTCTTCTTAATGTACCCAGGATGCCATTGCCCTTCTCGGTCCCAGAACACACTGCTGACTCATGGACAATTTGTTATCTGCCAGGACCTCCAGGTCCCTCTCCACAGAGCTGCTTTCCAGCAGGTCGGCCCCCAGCCTGTCCTGGTACCTGCGGATATTTCAGGGGCAGGACCCTGCATTTGTCTTTGTTGAATTTCTGACAGTTTTTCTCTGCCAAACTCATTAACTGATGGTAAAGCTGAGAACACAAATAGTCTTCACATGAGGATTGTGTTATTACTACCTGCTAAAAGCACAGAAAACAGAGTGTATCTGTGCTGCAAATGACTCAGAACAGATTAGACTTTTTCTGAGTTGTCCCTGAGAAAATTGCATTAGATTTATCTAATTTTATAATCAATCCTGAGATCTTCTTAGCCAGTTTACTTAGTATTTAATTAGTGTAAGAAAACTCTTTATAAGGCCTTACTTGAACTTTACTAAAATTTAGGCTTATTACTCCTTGGCCTGTCAACAGTGGGCATTGATATTTGTAGTTGCTATTTCTTCACACACTTACTTTTTTTCATGTTTGATGACTTATTTCTGTTTTCAATTCCCTCTCTAGTTTGCTTCCCTGGGTACTAAGCAATTCTCAGGATTTTTCTTGTAGGACCTTAATTTCAAGTTGAAAGAGCAAAAACTAACTGAGAAATTACATTTCTCTTCTCTACTCAGGTTATCAACTGGAATAATTTTTAATAATATTTCTTTAAATTGATACCTTACTGAGGTAATCACTTCTAAACCATTTGACATTATCTGGGCATAACAGAAGTTGTACTTCTTTTGCAGAGGCCTCTTAAAGATACGTGACCGTTATGTAAGAATCATAGGACAATTCTTAGCACAAATCTTCTAGCATTAATAAGATCTATGTTATCTGAAGCTCTTCCCATTGATTTTATTGTCAAGTATGACACCATATGCTCTGGGATATCCCTTTGGTCCTTTGGGCCCAGCTGTCCCAACTGTTTGTGATGGGACAGCATGAGATGCAGAAAAGGCCCCTCATGTTACTTACTCATCAGTAACTGAAACATCCCCATGTTATCAACACCATTTTCAGCACAAATCCAAATTAGCCCCATACAAGCCACTATGAAGAATTTTTTTTTTTTTTTTCAATACTGTGAATGTTCCAGATGTCTCTTTCTGTTTGGATCTTGCTTTTAACTGTTCAGTGCTTAGCACAAAAAGGCAATAACTCAGGACAGAGAGTTCATGTTCATTAAGATCAAAACAAAAACATAAGGTATGATCACTGCTGACTGAAAGGAACCACTGCAGTTAGGGGCTTGGCTAGCGCCTTTTTTTTTTTCCTCCAGGAAAACTATTATTTTTATAGCCTGTTAACCTTTCAACTTCTAATTGAGAATATGTGATGTGAAAGAAAGGAAGTTGTGTTTTTCATAGTGCATTTGGACTTCCAAACCTTTCCTGGCGTATCCTTTATTGACATGAATCTACTATAGCACAAATGTTCAATTTTTACAACCTGCATTTGTAGAATTAAAGATGCATGTCCAATGAAACAATTCCCAGATTAATTTACATATCTTGGATAAAGTAAACAGTTTTTGTGACCATTGGTGTTAGTTCCTCTTAGGGGCCAACAAAGGACTGACTATTCAGGGAATAAGTCTATTCACTAAGTAGTAAATCTGTATAACTTCCACAATCACTTTTTATTTTAAATTATTATCAAATTATGAATTTTCAGTGGAATTTTATTTAAAAATCCCTCAAGTATGCAGTAATTGAAATACTGATATTATCATTTGACTTATGATTCTAAAGAAAATTTAATTACTTAAATTCCTGTTTCACCAAGCTTCAAGCATTTAATCAGGATCTCAATGAAATTTTAATTTGTAATGTATTTTAAGGACAAATGCTTAGACAAATTATTTTTTATTAGTACCAGGGTATGAAATTGATTTAAAATGAAGATGAGTTCTTTTTTTTTTCTAGTATATCTAATGCTTATTAAATGTAAATATTATCCAAGTTATTTGCATTGCAAAAGCAGGCCAAAAGCTGTCTGCACTGGACTTGAAATACCACTGTTTCTCATATTTTTCTTTTTCTCTATCAGATCATGAAAGAATAATGCCACAAGTATACAATTGTGTCAGTAATTTCAATGTATAGTCTATCATGGCAAGAATAAATAATTATGGTTTAGGTTTCACACTCAAATAATGGATATCACTCCTTTCAGACATCTTTGCAGAATTATCTCCAATAAAATATTCTATCTTCTGCCCTTTCTTTCCACATAAATCTCAATATTGCACACAGAGTTAAGCTGGACAATGAGTGACAATGAACGGCCAGGCTAATTCTGTTAGGGAGTCAAAAAAGAGGAAGAAAAGGTGACCACTACTTCTAGAATATTTTGGTATCAGGAAAGCATTCTAAATGACAAAGAGCAGATGTTCAAAAGTGGACTAAATGTGGACAGAATTGGACTGACATGGAATGAATGTCTCTGAATCTGAATTCTGACATAAACTTTGTTTCCTGGTAGAATTAGGGAAAGTTATTTCTTCTCATTCCTTTCTATAATAACAGGAGATTATGGATGTTGAATAGTTTAGTGATGGTGGTTTTGTAACCCTGATTTTGGCCTGCGTTTGGAAGTATTTAGCTATTTCTCACTAAAACCCTTCACTGCTTTTTAAAGACTTTGGCATTCTTTATCATGCTTAAAAGAGGTATAAATGTTAAGCTGCCTGACAACCATGAAAGTAGGGCTTCTCAAGAAAGCCCTTTGTTTTGTCTTTTGCTGGTCATAACACTTTTTTATTGTAGTTCTAAGTACTGAAACCTATTCTTTTAGAGTGTCTTTGTTTTACTTTTCTAACACTACAGAGTTCCCCATTGGATTTATCTCTCTGATTGACTCAAAATGCAGTCAGCAGAATGCCATCTTATTCATGTAAATCCTTTGTTAATATATTTAAATCTTTCACTTGAAAAATTGAGGTCTTAACATAAAGAGTGATTTTTGTTTATCTTACAGTTTGTATAAGCACTGCCATCTCCTTGTTCCTTAAGAATTATTTTCTGTGGTCCAGTATTCATCAGTCTTTTCTAGAATCAGACACAGAACACCACGAGAGCTTGCCATTTGATTAATGAGGATCAAACATTTATTGGATATTATGACTGCCAGGGTCCCAGCTGTTGGTAGCATTTGTTCTCCAGCCTGCATCTAGTAAGTCAAAATATCTCTATAATGAAAAATGCTCTGTAGAGTTTGTTATTCCAATAACTAAATTGACAAGAGTTGGACTCAATGACACTTGTGGGTCCCTTCCAACTCTGTGATTCTTTGATTCTGTGACATCTCTGTCCATATCTAGTTCTTATCTATGGAGCCTAGAGCTGTATCTTAGTATTATCTGAGCAGAACTTTATTTACAATTCTTTCTAAGAAGATACATTTAAGACATTCCGTAATCTTTCTTTAACAATCTGTATTTTATAGCATTGCTCTGCCACCTTAAGAGTCAAATACCTACCTGAGTTAAATCTCAGCTGCCATTTCTTCACATCCCTGTTACCTCTACTGTGATTATTAAAGGAGTGGGATATTCCAGAATTTACTTTCTGGAATATTTCAGATTTCTTCTCCTAATGGAAGGGGTTCAAGAGACAATTTATTCCTAACTTGTATGCTGGCAATATTTTTTTCATGCCATCAGCATGTCTGTTTTATGCAACACTGATGAAGGTGCCTGGGAGAGGAGTGACTGATCTCGAATGTATCACAACATTTTTCCACACATAGACCTTGAGATATGTCAGGATTTGGGATACTATTTCCACATTTTTTTGTGGAAACAAAAGAAGATTGGAAATTTAGCTGAAGGTGCAGTATGAATGGGATTCTGGCTTTGTGAGGAATAAGAAATAGCTTTAGGACAGACGGGGTCTATGCAAATAAGAAATATCCTCACAGAATGAATATCTGGCATTGGTAAGGAGTTTAAAACAAGAAGAGAATGCTGGTAGAAGACAGAGAGGAATAAAGACTGTTATGAAAATAGATTCTGTCAAAGAACAAGTGTTCTCAATAAAATCTGGACAGCAGCCTAAACGTGAGATTTTTTAATAGGAGTATGAAGAAAAATAAAGTCTGAGTAGTTACAGCTCTTTAGGCTAGTGTAAAGAGTAAAGAAAACAAGTGCGTTTGGACATATTTTACTTTATGGACACCTCATAAATAATCTTCTAATTTGTAATGTCAGAGAATTAATATAATTTGCACCAATATAGTTTTCAATGGACTTCTGTGGAACTAACTCAATAGAACTGAAATGGTTTCCTAAAGGGAGAATTAGTAACAGACTAAAGTTAAGCAGTATGTCAATGATATAGAAATAATCATAAATGGACTAATGTGTGAAGAACATATATATTTTATGTTTTGTGTCAATAGGTATTTTAAAAATATATCGGGAACTGATATATCTGAACAAACGAGCTTTATTTCTTAGAATCGAAAGTTTCACCTTTTAAGTCGTATGACCTTTGTAGCAAGGAGTTGAGTAAAGTAAAAAACAATAACTTACTAAGAGCAACCTAGAAAATTTTGCATGCTTCTTATATCTTTGTTGTTAGGTGCAACTTCCTTTTTTAACTGTAGAAGTCAATAAGAGACCTTGGCAGAATTCTTAACTCATACCTTCAAGATGAGTTTTCAAAAAAGAAAAAATAACTTGAACAACCTATATTCTATTGAATTTATTATTGACATTGACTTCTGTCTTAAAAGAAAACAAAACTGAACTACTGTACTGTGTTTTGTTTTCTGCTAGCGTATAACATAATGGACTTCAATGTAGCGATCATAAATCACTGAGAATTAAGTTTGACTACAAAGATTTGGCATACAGTATGAATGACAAGAATAATGATGAAACAAGCACTTTCAACCACCAGACTGTAGTTTGACTAGCTGCTGTAAGTCAATAGGATGTTCTTTGCCTTCTCTGTTAATAACAACTGACTATTCTCAGTTTAAGTGATGCTGCTGATCCTGTGCTCAGCTTTGTCTGTGTTCAATATTTCATAAAAACACATTTTGTAGGAAGATTGGTGATCAATATTGCAAAAATATTTCAGGTTAGAGGAAACAAACAGGCAAATGTCAATTGACTAATATGTATTTGATTGTCTCCAAAATATGTTTACAAAGCAAAAGTCTTAAGAAACTCATAATTTTGAATGCTTTCTTGCCACTTTTTAGAATCATATAATATATTTTGAATTTGTTTTAAAGGCAAGTATATCAAGCACAGGAAACTTGTACAACACTATTGGATCCTTACATACTCCAGGTTCAGAAAAGCATACTATTAATCAGTCAGGAATCCCACCTATTCATCCATTTCCAGATAGTCTATGTTACATGCATTAGAGGAACTTGTAAGGAAATGCATAAAAAGAGCTGAATGGGTTCATAATTTTGAGGACAAATATGAACCACTGAAAGCAGCTTTTCTACAGAATTTCTGCATAGAATGAAGAAAAAAATCCATCTTGCACTACCTCAAAATAATTCTTTCATCTTGGGTCATGCCCCATTTGAGGAAGACCTATAGGAGATTCTTTCTGACTGAGGGCTTGTCTACATGGGAAAGTTTTTGCAAAGTAAGCTACTACGGAATAAAATCATGTTGTAACTTTATGCCTCCTGCTCCATAGCATAAGTATCTGCAGTTGCTCGAATAGAACTTTTTCAACAAGCAATACAATTTCACTGAAACCCGACCTGTGTGTCTTGTCCAGCATGCCTCACTTGACTCTGCCTTTGCTTACCCCTTTCCCAGATTTCTTCAGCCTACAGTACAGATTGATGATACCATTGAATGATTCAAAGATTGCATGATTCAATCAGGATATCATAATTCAGTAATAATATCATTCAATCTTTCTCAGAATTCTGGCTTTCATAGTATCTCTCTACCAATAACCATTAAGACCCTAATGGTAATTGTATATTCCTGGGACACATGGACGAATTTAACTAAGATTTAATGAAAATATATGAAAGATTGAGGATTTTATGCAGGATAAACCAATTCAAGGTTTAATTCAGAAGCAGATTGTAAAATGAGAAGCTCAAAAATCAGCACCATTATAGCTGTGTCTTGGAGTAAAGTTTCTACGTATTGTATTCCAATTTTTCTTTCAGCAATTTGTAGCTTCTTACCTCAAAGCATTTATGAGCTAGTTATCTCTCTGAAAGGAGCATCTAAGTGGAGTTTGAGTTTTTTTCCCTGAGAAACTTCAATCTTGTGATCAAATGCAAAATCCTATCTGTAATCTTTTGTTCAAAGGCTTTACAGATCCCAGTGGAAATTATTTTCAGTATAGCTTTCATGTTTAAAGTACTCTATTTGTTATCTCAAAATGCTTTGCAAAACTTATCTTAACACACTATGTTTTAAAGATTATGTTTCAAAGATATTATCTACACAGTGAGCTGAATGAAAACCCTGCTCTGTTGACACAGGAGAGAAAAGAAAAAAGAAGGCATGATTCCATGACTTTATCATTAACCATATTAATTTTTCACTAGTCCTCACTAGGCACATGTACATGACAGAGTTCTCTGGTGTAACAATTTATGAGTATATTTTTAGAAGTTTTCTGATAAAGCAGAAGTCATTTACTTTCTCAGCTATAAAAATAACGTAATGTATCCCTTTCTTATCATAACAAACACCTCCAGAATATAATGGATCAGGCAATAGCAGAGTCACAGAACCCCATAAATTGAATTTTCCCTCAGGTTGGTGGAAAGAAAGATCCACAAACTATAAAAAATCAAATTACAGTTGGAAAATTTGAATTTTCTTGGACAAATTTAAAAAGCAGTGATCCTTTTTAATTTTGTGCCTTTCATTCTTGCCTTTTAACAATTTGTTATTGGAACCAGTTCTCAGATTCAGATACAGGCTTCAAACTCTGCTTTTCACATCTCCTCTTTCAGTTACAAAATTAGGTCCTTTCAAAATGTGCAGCACAGGCATGAGGCCTAGGGGCAGCAAATCTTTTTTTAGGCTTCCAATGAAATACTCAACTGATGCATCAGACAGTAAAGCAAGATGTGGAACTATCTCCAATGTACATGTCTCATGGACAAAAGAAAGGCTCTAGAGACATTTTTTCTCTGCAAGGTAATAGAATAACTTCAGAAGTTAACACTGTATCTTGCTTCCCCAACCTGCAAATGGCTTTATTTTCCCTTCTGTATTTAGTAGAGACTGATCTTGGTTTTGTTCATCACACAGAGCTTGTAACAATTAAATTACTTGTCTGGGTTGTTCTTTATTCTTCCTAGTGAAGAGACTTCTGTGAATAGTTAATATGGAGAAAAAGTATTATTCTAGATCTATAGCAATACTGCTCATTTCAGGCTTTTACGATAGTAAATTGAGATGAACTTGCATCTTGGATACTAATCCTCATCTCACTGTGACAAAAGAGTGTTTTAGGGTTGCTTAAAGAAACACCAGAAAAGGTATCAGCAGAAACAGGTTCAATATAAAAGCCACAGCACAGTGAATTCACTGGCAAGACTCACTCTACTACTAGATAGTAAAAGAACACCAAGAAAAAGTAAATAAAAACCTAACTACTTAAATTTAACAGCATTTAAACTTAACTGCACTTATCATAAACTTAGTTGATAAGTCAAGTTGAACAATTTAGCAGAGGATTCACATAGAATTTACTGCACCACAATAGTGACTTACTTACAGGCCTAACTTATTTACAAATCTAAAGTACTAAAAAATATTAGTTATAGTAATTTTCCATCCTGGCTGTAATTCAGGTCCATCGTTTACCGGTTTGACAACAAAACCATTATTTTACTTGGGTTGTTATTCAGGTAAGAAAAATAATTTTCCAAGATTGTTTGTTTAAAAGTAGGAGCTTGTTAGACAACACTTGTTCCTGGGTATAGACAGTGTTTCTGTTAAGCTCACAAAGAGCTCAGCCCAGGTGCTGCTTGTCAGGGCTGAGGCCTAAGGAGCATTTCTCAGATCATAGTGCAGACTGGGGGAGGATAGGGGATGCACCACCACACTCATCCAGATTTGAGTTCAGCATGTTAAGTGTAAAAGCCTTGTTCTCCATTATTGGCTGACATAAACCATTTTTTCTTCATTCTTTATTTCATTTGCTGCCTGTAAAATTGCTTTTTTAAACTTAGCTCAAAAGATTGAATTTCTTTAGAATTTCTTTAGAATTAACATAAAAGGTGATCAAAAATTCTTTAACCTTTTTTGAGAAAGAATTAAGTTTTGATTTTATAGACTTCATCTTTTGTCCTTTTTTTTTATAGAGCTACTTAATAAGCAGTGGAGATAGTATTTTAAAAATAACTTCAAGGACATCATTTTTGTTGACAGTCAAACAGAAAAAAAAGTTTTATCCCTTTCTCACTTTATCATCCCTATTGACTGTGTCAATGGCCAGTGTAAAAGGAGCTTTTGATCCCACATAGCTGCCTTCATGGGTGAATTGATATGTTTTAAACTGTTACTGTGTTCTGAGTAATGCCTTAAGCCCCTAATGTTTTTTTTTATTTTTCTAATATTGGTAAGCCTTATAAGTTTTATAAGTAGATTTTAAAAGCAGCATCCCCTCACTCCCTCCCTTGTCCCTTTCCCTGTAGCACCCTTGTTTACACATTCCTTAACCCTCTTACCCCATTCTATGCTCCCTATATCACTCCTACCCCTGAATACAGCAGAAATGTTTAGTCTTTTGTCAAGGTAAGGCCTAGATTGTTGGCAGAACAGCATATCAGGGCCTAAACCACAGAGTACGGTCAAGAATTGGGTGACTATGTACCCTCTGTGCTCTGATGAAGATGAAGATGGGATGAACAGAGGGTCCCGAACAGACCCATTTTCAGGGGGTGGACCCGGGGCGGTCCAGAGTAAAGGCCACAGGGTGGACACATCTGGGATTGGATGGATGGTGTTATAAAATGTAACATCTCAGGCACAGCCGGCTTGCATCTTGTAACATCTTTGCCTTGGTAAAATAAACCCTTTCTTGTCTCACCCTAGTTAACTGCTCCGGGAGATTTTTTCAGCACCTAACTCCCACTGCAACATGAGCGATAAGAGGCTTTTTGGAAAGTAGATTAGAAGTTTTTCCCCTTCTATCCAATGTGTCACATTATCAATCACTTCTAGGTCCTAAGCAAAAAGCTATAAGGAGATTTGCTCTGGTATGGTTAAGACAATGTTTAATGTTTGACATTGTTTGGCCATGTAGGTGCCACTCACTTTTTCTGATGTATCAGTTAAAAAACCCATCTTGGAAATTTATTTTCTCTAAGTTTTTTAATTTTAAAATAATTCAAGCAAAACTAACTAATTCCAAATTCAGACTGTAATCAGCCTTTTATAACCAAAAGTCTGCAAGAACAAGTTTCTAGGTAACCATAAATATCTAAGAATATATGTGTCCCTGGACATTAATGACAGATTCTAATTTGTGCTCCGTTAAATCTTATAGTAGCTTAGAAAGACATCCTGTAGAAGTTAATGTAGGTTTCCACTTTTCCTAGAGCCTCCTCTAGGACTTAATTTTATATTTAAAAAAAGAAATGTACACTGCTAACAACAACCCAAAAATCACTTAAATTTTTACACTCTATTAGTGCTCCGATATTAGGCACTTAAAGGTTGGAATAATGGCCAGTCTTCGCGAGCGAAGATTTGGGAAAGGTCATTAACCCTTCGAGCCTGCGCAGTGGATTTTTTATGTGAGACACAGCGTGCGCTGAACTGAGCCCACCCTTTAATCCTGAGGTTCATCTGCCGGGGCCAAGCACGCTTGGACAGTGGCAGTGAGGGTCTCAGAATGTAGGTTTTTTGTTTAGAGTGACCTTCTCTTAGATGGATTGCCTCACAGGGCTGACGAGCTCCATCTGCCCGGGGGGCTGGGAATCGAACCTTTCCCAAATCTTCGCTCGCGAAGACTGGCCATTATTGGAAAGGTTGGAATAGGCACACACAAAAAGCACTAGGTTTTTCTCTTTCTAGAAGTTTAAGTTACATAATTTTTAACTGTGCTTTCAAATGTGATTTTAAAAGTCTTGGTCAAGAGATCACATATTAAGGATTTATAATCATTAAGAAATCTTTTATTTCACATCCCAATTTGCTGTGTTCATTTGTTGATTTATTTATTTCTTATACAGAAAAACTGAAGTGCACAATTTGGTTTTTGCTCTTAAGGCATACAGAATATCAGATAGTGACTTTTCCATATACGTTGAAAGAATAATTCTAAACATCTAAAATATTTTGTTTAAAATCCAAAAAACACAAAGACACCAAATGAAAAATCTCTCCTCCCCAGGGCTGAATTAGACAAATTAAAAAACTTTCTAATAAAACAAGAGCAGAAAAAGAAAATTTTAGGAAGTCATTCTCCAAATAAGTCATTATATTCTTAGTCTATTTTCATTTGTCATGTAAATGCAGGCATATTGGAAATTTTATTTTTATCACAATAAATGAAAAATTATTCTAAAATAATGGTTCTATTTGATGAGTATGCCTATGAAAGGAATACAATATAATACAGTATACTACATAGTAGTATATTATAGTATAATATTATATATATTATAATATATATAATAATATAATGAAATAATGAGGTTACCAAGGAAATCGAAAAATTGAAAAATGTCTATTTCACTTCATATGGCTAGAACTTCTTACTGTTTGAAAGTTTGAGATAGTTTATTGACTCACATCACATGATATCGTCTCCTATACATGCTTATGAACACAGAATATAAATTGATATTCCAATAGCCGTTGTATTTAAAGAGTTTTCTACACTTGTAAATTAAGATACAGTGTAAGCTTTAAAGTAAAAACTATTGTTAATTAACTCCCTGGTAAAAGTACTTAATTCAAATTATGTACATTAGGTTTATTCAGAAAATGAAAAGGTTCATTCCAGTGTGGTACGAGGGCGTGTGGATGTGTGTGTGTGTGTGTTTGTATATATAAAAGACAAAGATATATAAAAAAAAAAATATACATAAATATATCTTCATATGCATATCTAAAATATAAAATAGACTAGACTAGACTAGACTAGAATAGAGAATATAGATATCTATTTTTATAGATAGGCTTATTCCGGTTATCTCATAGGGCCCATAAGATTGGTACCTATGTAGACATAGTCATGAAACAATCATGTCAAATCTGTAGCCAAATCCTTTGTTGGAACAAAGGAACTGCAGTTAACCATGACATTTCTTGACCTTAACCTCCTCTACTTAAATCACTCAGTATGATGCAGACCTCTTACATAAGAGCTGCCTGTACCTCCAATTCAGCAAAAGCTACCAATTAATTCAAACTTGCATAAAATACTTTTCAACTTATAATTAAATTGTAATTTTCCTAATGATTCCTTTAGGCAGAAATTTCCATCTGTTTCAAATGTCCTGTCATGTCAGGGGACATTTTTGCCACAATATATATTCTTACATTGTCTTGTTTCCTTGTCTTTGTGCTCCAAGTAAGAAGTCATTTTCTTGGAATGGCAAATACCGAAAATTAGTTTTTCTTTAAAAGCTCATTTTCTTTAGATTTTTAATTAACCCTATCACTGTATGTCTGATTATTCCTGGCTGCACTGTTCCTCTATGGAACTCAGATAACATGAAGTGCATAGTTACACTAGTAACTATGGTACTGGTTACATTTCCTCACTGAATTGTGTGGATTACTTGCAGACTAAATAATGCAAGGTTCTGTGGAAGGAAGACAGATCTGAAACACGGCATAAAGACTCGTAACATACTAATCCTAGACTGCACAAATTGCTGAGTGGTATCAAGTTATAAGAAAAGAAAAGAAAAAAAAAAAACCAAAATATGAGACTGGGGTTCCATTCTCCAAAAAATCTAAACTTTTTGTTTCCACTGGACTAGTACTGCAAGTACAGTTATATGAAAGTGTAAAAGTTTGTAGGATCCATGTCCTTAAGTCCTTGGAGCAGGTATGTGTAGTCTGTGTCTTCCAGTTTGGCAAGCTGCTACTACAACCGATTAAATATATTTGAACTAAAAGTGAATGGAAGATACAGCTAAGCAAACTGATAAGAACACTCTGAAATGAAATAAGACTCATTCTTCATTTAACAGTAGCTGCTGGGCAATTTTTAGAGAGAAAAGATAGAAATAAAATTAAGAAGGTTTGCTTGTGTTTTTTTTGTTTCTTTTTTAATATAATCAAGATTTTTTTCCAATAAGTATTTAGGGGAAGGCTGTTTTCTTCAATAACAAGTCACAGAAGTGTGCTGCCTCCATATAGCAGGAGTACTAAAGAAACAACCTTGAAAGGCAGGTAGATGAAGGAGATACCACCATTGCAGCTGCTTATGCATAGTCCTGTTTTAAGTCTTGTGAGACTGTTTTCTCATTGTGTGGAGTTGCGTCATGTTTCTCCACAGGATAAAAGAAGAAAACCAAGGAAGAGGTCACTTCTGGGCAGTATTTGTGGTGTACAAAGTTCATGAGTGGCCCAAAAATGACACACAGGCAGGGTGTCATATCTATACTAATTTATGGCCATGAGAGAATAAAGAGGTGTCACAATCAAGTTTTTACAAACCAGCAGCAACATTATCAATATATTGACAAATGAACTGTTATTCTCTAATCATAATCAAAAGGAATTATTCGTAGTTAACTCCTGATGTCAAACTTTATAAAGACACAATCTTGGCTTTTAGTCTGAACGTGCAATAGTACATGTGACATTTCCTAATTGTTGACAACAGCATTTTAAAATTAATTTAGATTCCTAGCTAAATGATGAAAGAAACCTTAATTATCTAGTAAAGAAGCATCCAACACAGGAAAATTTAAAGTTGGAATTGAAATATGCTATTCTATAATTACTGCAATAAATATATATAGTTGTAAAATTCTTCTTGAGAGACAGCCACATCTACTACAGAAACTATATTTAGCAGTAAATAAGAAAACAAACCTTGACCTTTTTTAAACCTCTTTTTTTAAAAAAAATCTAAAAATTCAAAGACAAAACATCATTAAGACCATGTAAATTAAAGATTCTTATTGCTGTTCTAAGGTACAGCACAAATGGTCACTGGCAACCACCTGTTAAGGGAGGAGAATAGAATGAAAATATTTCCTTTTGCACAGGCTTTCCCCTCCGCTTTTATGAAAGCATCTTGTTTTTAAATGAGGATTCTCATGCACTTGAGTGGAGACTGAAAAGAATTAGAGCTCCATTTACATACTGTTGCTTAAGCTTGACTTCACCATATTGTATCAAGCAGATATCAAATTATATTTATTTATGTCCATAACTGCATAAAAATAGCCAGCTGCATTACTTATAAATACAAGCAAGCTAAAGATCAACATGGGCAGTAAAAGGCTGCTTCAAGTACCCAATGGAATGCTGAAAGTTATATAATTTAATTCCATAACATTAATTTCTCACTTTCATTCCTCATCCTAGAAAGAAAAAGAAAAAACATTATGAAAAAAATTGTTAGTAGAAGTACTGTTCTGCAGTATAATTACTGCCATGTTACTGATGAATTCATTGCAGCTAAAGTTCATTTCAAACAAGTTCATTTTCTTCATCTGACTACAGGCAACACTATTGCAGAACCATATTCACCATCAACAGGTGGAAATTCTGTCTCCTCCACTCCCAGAAAATCCTGTCCCTCAGTGGCCCACCAGCTCACACACTGTGAACTCACAGTGTGAGGTAATTCAACTCTACATCCACTTCCTTCTGGGTCTTTTTGATTACAATAACTTTTCAAGAGCTATAGAAGCAGGAACTCTCCAAAAGTCAGGGGTTTATTTTGTTGGTTGTTTTGTTACTATTTAATTTCTTCCAGGCATCGTTACTGTGTAACAAAGGTAAAATACTTCAATTAAAAGATTAAGAAAACAACTACCATTTTTTCTGTTTATTACTAACAGTCTTCGAGGAAATCAGAAAGCCTGAAAGACTATTCTAACTTTATTATTTATAGCAGATATCTATAAACCTTCCTCTGATCCTGGTATTATCTTTAAAAACAATCATTGGCTTAGAATGATGCAAGTACAAATGATCAAATAAAGCTGTGAAAGCAGCTTTTATTTCCTCAGCAGCAGTGAAGAAGTGGTGTGGGTGTTACAGGAGACATAGGTGGAAAGCAATTATACATTAAAGCACAGCCTTACTGGAAGACACACAGGCAGCCTTTCACGAATTTTTTTCTGTGTAATGATTGTTTTTCACGCTTTTCCTTTCTGCTAGGAAATAAATAATATTAGTCAAGAACTGCCTGAAACAGCTAGCACATGACGTCTGTGATGAAGATTAGTTTCCTGAAGGGGCTAGGTCAACGCAAATGACAACCTGAGAGAGCTAGGGGAAAGTGTGTTTATGAAATTGTTGCTTGCTTGGTTTCATTCATTCAAGGCCTCTTCAATCTAAGTAATAATCATATGTGGGGTGAGGAGAAAGGGAATCTTTATTAAGCAGAAACATAGTCCTACTGACTAAAAAAATGGTTGACTTAAAAAAAATGCAAACAAATTTTTAAAATTATGCAAAATCTTATGGTATTTTGGGTTTGGGGATTTTTTTGAATGATTATAAGCACTTATAGCCAAGTCACTTTTATGAGACAATAACTATATATCTGTACAGTTCACTGTTATTGAGACCTTGATATGAACAGGATTGCTGAAATGATCAATGTAAGAAATAGGACTAAAAAAATAAATAAACTAAATAACTTGTATTTAACCAGACCAGTGGCATTACAATGCTCTTATTCTGACAGGAATGGCAAACCTCAGCACAAGAGCAGGAACCAGCTGGGAATGGAAATTTCCTCAGAAGGCTTTCATTCCAAAGCCAGATTTTTTATGAAAGTAAGGCCTCTCAGCAATTAGTTTATGACAAATAAAATAATATCTATTATTTGCTAAAATACTAAACAATGTCCACTCAACTCATGTAATCCACACACTGCCTTTCATTATATAAGATAAAACAGTATTACAATTCATGATATTAATGTGCCTTCCAAAATTCTGAACCTTGTACAGCATACTTCCGGGACCTCCTTGGCATATTTTCAAGTTGAGGGAGTAAATTGCACAAATGGTACTTATTTTCCCATTCTCTCTCATTTTTTTAACTTAATATACTGCTCTGTAATAACTCCTACGCTAAAAACTAGAAAACAAAATACATCCTTTCTAGTTTGTAGCCCTTTAAGTCATGGAAATAAAATATTTTAATATGCTTCAGATTTATCCTTTGGTACCAGTCATACAAATGCAGTGAATTTTTAAAGGTAGATTTATTTTTGTATATATGTAATCCCTACTTGAAACAACTAACTCAATAGCAACATAAATTTTTCACACAGTTCCACCTTAATTGCAAGAAATTCTCTTTTAATTTCTTCCAGTTCATGAACTCGAAAAGATAACCCTTTTAACCTAAAAGCTCTCTTCTAAAGCAAAAAAGCCAATGGACTATTATTTGGTTCTTTTACTTCATATCATTTCTTTAATTTTTATATTATTATGCTGTTATCTGCTATACAAGTTATTATGCTAGTTATCTGCTATTATTATTATGCTAGTTATCTGCTGTACAAGTCGAGGGTAAAGGGGAGAAGAGATTCTGAGCTGCAAAGAAGTAACATAGCCAAGAGTTTAGACTGGCAGTACATGCTTTAATTGAATTCCCCAGTCTGCAAGCTACATGATGGATCTTTTGAGCAGGACTTGCTTACATTGTGGGATCCTTCCTGTCTATGCTACCAGATGGACACTGGCTAGTGCTGAGGTGGGGACCCACCTGGCCAGAGCAGTAGTGTCCTACTCTCTAGACGGCAGGTACCTCTGCTCCCTGAGATTCCTCAAAGCACCACTGTGCTATCACTTTGAACTGGGTAAGGGTTTTTTTTTCAACTTCTCTCCCTCACCATAGCCAGTCTAGTGCAATGAACACGGTTAAGATTGTCAAGGAAGGCTGACCTGCAGGGGCACGTCATTGCTCCCAAATGTTGATGAGAGCAGCAACGCAACTTTTCATCAAGCCTTACGTGGACGGTGGAGAAAACCACCAACACACTCCTGTCATGGACAGGATAGCCCAGGGATGATCTCTGTAAAACACAGCTTAGGGGAGCACACTCAATCTAAAGCTTGCCTTCTGCAGAATTGAAATGACCAAGCCACATATACCAGAGAGATAAAAAGCCTCAGGACTGAATGTTGAGTTTATCATTCAATCCTATAAACCTAGATTTTGTGAATATCCTGTTATCTGTTCTGGGAAAGAAAGCAATAAAAGGAAAAAAAGGATATTTTAAAGAATGTCATGGTACTTTTTAAGTCCAGAGAAATCAAAGAATAAAATGGAGGAGAAAAGAAAATAAATCTATGGGGTGTTATGAGAAGGACTACCAGAAATCAAATATTAAATAAACAATAATAATATTTACCACATTAAAATATTATTATGACAAAAATGTTCCTTCAAATATCAGCTGTTTCTTAACCATTTAGATGAATAGAGACAGTCTTCACCTTTTTTCTTCACAGGAGCATGTTAACATCACTGTTTCTCATTTCCTTCTGCTTTCAAAAGCATTTACTTTTGAAATGCTAAATGAAGAGGTGAAATTTGATTGAAAGTTTACTGTGCACACTGCACTACATTTCATACCTGTGTCTCCACACATGTACACATCAAATTTTCACAACCAAGCAATATTCAGGTAATTTTCCTAGCTCAATCTGATTTTGTTTCCTATGTGCAATTCAGAATGTTGGACAAGAACTAGCATAAATATCTTCCCTTAAATACTTGTATTACTCCCTAGATTCTGGCTGCTGATGTAGTTCGTAGCTTGGAGTAAGATGCTCCAAGAATTATTTAATGGGGCACAACCAATAAGATACTAAACAATTGCCTCGGCAGGATAGGGAAGAACATTAATACAGCTGATATTAAACCACAGTAAATCCTTTCCACGAGGGAATGATTGCAAAGTATGTTTTTCCCCTCTTTGTTTTAAATTCTTCAGTTCCCATTTAAATTTTTTTCCTTTACAGTCTTTCATTATCTCAGCCTCTCCATGTAAGACACTAAATAGCAGACATTTAGAAATTGTGCTGTAATTGTTATTACCTGTATAAAAATTCTTGTGATATCTTGTTCAGATATGGGTGGTTTTTCTCCCTTTTACAGGTACATTTAGAGACAGTTTATGCTTAGGCTTCTCTGCTTGAATCACAGACAGAATGTGCCAGGAAAAAAAACATATAATGATGGTATTTCTGGATATAAACATCACTTTACTTATTAGCAAGAGTAAACAGAAAAAACCCCAAACAATCGTTTCATAGAAATCCATCATGACTTCCTAATAAATCAATTTGATGCCCAAATGGCATGCTCTACAAAAAACCCTCATGTTTTTTCCAGTCAAATTGCAAAATGAATAACTTTTCCCCATTTGAAAGATGCAGTAGCTTACAAACCATCTTACTGAAATCATAGTTCAGTTCCACTTACTTCTCAGCAGTTCTTCGATATGTCATACAAACAAATTATACATGTTGCATCTTTATACAGCATTCTCAGCCCCCTTCCCTTTTTCCTTCGTTGAGTGCTGTCTCAAGTCAAGCAAGTGCCAGTTCATGCTTTCCTTATGCTGACACAATCTGTGTCGGCCAGGTTTAGGGATAAAACTAAATTTTGCTAACTTGCTGTGCAAGGAGAAGACCTCGTTAGCATCTAAAAGCCAAATATCAGTAACTTGTATTGGCTAAATATTTGAGTGTGGATGGATTCAGATTCATCTCCGTTTGTTATCAGCCATGTGATAGTGCCACAAATGCAGACCAATGATCCAGTCTTTCAGACTGATGGAAAATTACAGTCATAGGAATTTTAAATATAGAATTGTCTGACACCTATTTTATATGTCTGGGTGCAGGGAGTTAGGATGACTTTATAATTTCCAACAGGAACAGTAACATGCCAAAATTATTCATTATTTAGCGCATTTTGAACAAAGACTGCACAGGAACAGTGATTTTCTGGGTTTCAGTTATAAAGAAACAAATAGGGAAGACCTAAAACTTGTATTACACAGCAGCTATGTCACAATTAATTTAAAAACAACTCCACACTTATTTAGAATTCATATAATAATTCTGTATGTGATGATGTGTTCAGAGTAAAAAATATGAACTGCACAGTTTATGAACCAAAGATGAAGCATCTCTTGCCACCTTAACACTGTCACCAAATTGTTATGTTTCATTGTATTCATTAAGAGTTCTCACAACTCTGCATTATGAAAAAAAGACACATTTCAATTATATTCAAATATCACATGTTCAGCCCTGACCTGATTGTTGACCATAGTTTATTTTCTTACAGGTTTTTAAACTTGTGTAATTTCTTTACCAGGAGCTGACAAATACTAACAAAGTCACATTGCATTTAAGGGACTTCCTGCAAAAAGAAAAAAAAAAGACTAGATCAAAGCTCTCCATCTCACTTTTCATAAATGAATTTGATTTTCCTAACTGGAGAATATAATTTTTTAGCGCTCAAAACTTTAATTTCCCCAGGTCACTAACATGAATGCAATAGTCAACAAATAATATTTATATTTAAGGGAGAAGAGAAAACTTAATAAGGTAAATGATGTTACAAACACTCTTTCTTGATGAATAGCTAAAACAGTCTAAGGTCTTTTCATTTAGACATGCAGCTGTGAGACCAAGACATTGTTTTCCCCATCCTGTATAATCTCTGATTTTATCTGATGTTTCTAAGACTCGGTGGGTAATGCCTGATTAGACTAAGACCAAATTATGTGACATGCTTTTGTTAGCTGTTCTCCCAATGGTCTTATTCCATTAGCCCCTCTAGTTAATGCTCTCAACTCTGCTCTGGCTTTTGTCCTTCTCTTGCTTCTTGCAAAAGTATAGGTTATGCTGAAAGCATGCCCATCAGCTCAAAAGAAGCCTTTCAAGCATTTCTTCTCCCTTACATACATCACAAGAAAATATCTTTCCTTTTTTTTTTTTCCTTTGGGTTCTAACCTGCAAATTATTGCCTTATATTAGGGTGACATCTTACCCCAGGCACATTTACATGGAGTTAATTGGTCTGGACTTCTCCACTGTGTTAGGACTATGCACCTATGTATCACTTTTTGATATAGCTTCAGTTTTAGAAAGAGCTCAAGCTTATAAAACAACACATGAAAAACATTCAGCCATCCCAGTTTTGGGTTTTTTTCAAGTCTCATCTTCAGCACAAGTCAATAGAGTTCCTCTCCGTGGTCTTGCTCCCCACCTTTTCAGATTGTTGCTGCTGGAGGTTAGTAGGTGCATATTCACACAAGAAGCTTTTTTAAGATTGTTTTCTGATCATTTTGTACAATAAAATTTCAAAGGGCAGAAGATATAGCAAAGTCGAAAAAAAGGTTTGTGAACAGTTTCTCATCTTTTGACTTCTTACCTGCTTGGATCTGATTCCAAAGTGTCAGAAACTGTGGTATCTCAATTCAGGTGATCTTAGTTCTTTTTTCTGCAGCACAAAATGAAAAACTGCAGAAAAAAAATTGAAAAAGGGAAAAAGGCCAAAGGCATCACCTGGACACAGAATTGCAGAACCATTTATGTTAGAAAAGGCCTCTAAAGTCATTGAGTCCAACCTCTGACTGATCACCACCTTCTCAGCTAGACCATAGCATGAAGTGCCATGTCCAGTTGTTTCTTGAACAATTCCAAGGGTTGTGACTCCACCACTTCTCTGGGCAGACCATTCCAATGCCTGACAATCCCTACCATGAATAAATTTTTCCTGGAATACAACCCAAACCCCTCCTGGTGCAGCTTGAGGACTTTTCTTCTCGTCCTGCTGCTAGTTGCCTGGGAGAAGAGGTTGACCTCCATCCTTCAGGCAGTTGTAGAGAGCTGTAATGTCCCCATTGAGCCTCCTTTTCTCCAGGCTGATCAGTCTCACTCTCTGAACTGCTCCTCATATGACTTACTCTCTAGACCCTTCCCCAGTTCTGTTGCCCTTCTCTGGACTCACTCTAAGACCTTGATGTCCTTCTGGTTGTGAGAGGCCCAGAACTGGACATACCAATCAAGGTGTGACCTCACCAGTGCAGAGTGCAGGGGGGCAGGTCACTTCCCTGTTCCTGCTGACACATTATTGCTGATCAAGCCAGGATGCCCTTGGCCTTCTTAACCACCTGGGCACTGCTGGCTCATGTTCAGCCATCTGTCAAACAGCACTCCTAGGTCCTTTTCTGCTGGACAGCTTTCTCGCCACTCTGTCCCCAGCCTGTAGTGCTGCAGGGGGTTTTTGTAAGCAAAATGTACATACAATCTGGTATGTGGGAAGACACCTAAATCACCTTCCTTAAAGGCACATGAATGTAAAGCAGGCAAACCTGTTGGAATGTTCTCACATTAACTCTACAGTGTCTTAGAACCCAAAACAACAAGGATTTCCTGTGGGTTATTGTCTATTTTTCTTTCTGGTTGGCAAGAAAATGGGCATTCAGATAATACTACCAGTAATGGTGAGTAGGAATGATGACTCTGTGTGTGGTTTTACAGAGAAGATGATTTAATCCACAGCAAATGTTGTGTTTGCTGTATTGAAGGTACCACCAAATTCAGATTAATTGATGAAAGCATTTTCTGCTAAGGAACAATACAAATCAAAACAAAACAAACAAGAAAGATAAGAAAATATCCCCCCTGAGACCACAATTAATTCAAATTATAGAGATGCTGAAGGACCTTGAGGTGGTAGAATTTTATGATTATAAATGATTCTGCAAGTAAGAAATCTGGTTGCATGGTTTTGCCCGAGACAAGGAAATGAAAGTCTCTTATCACGCAGTACAGAATGAAAAAAACTTTTACAGACCTTAATCCTTATAGAAACAATTTATTAGGAAATGAAAATATTACTGATCATTAGTTAAATTGCTCATACAGCATTTAAATAGCAAGTTTTATTGGTTTTGATTCAAACAGTTGATTCATACTAAAGAAAAAGACAAAGTTCTTTAAAATGCCAGTTTTATTTGTATATTGCATTCATTTATTGAAACACTCCTTAAAGTTTATGTAAGAATAGTCATCTTCATTTATCTGAGTTTTTCTTCTTCTGTAAAAAAATCTACGTAAAGTCAAATATGTATCTTTGTCTCACTGAAATGAGAGAAAGAATTGCATATTGAACATGACTCTACAGGAGTTGCTGGATTCATGGTTATTCTTCACTTAAATGGTCTTTATCTGCCTACAATTTGTCTGACTTTTATAAGAAAAGTGACAGAGGTGTGCTCCAAGCTATCTTGATATTTAAGACAATCTCCTAAAGCTGGAAGCTATGAATAAAAATCACTTCAGTCTGAGGGAATTAAAATCACTTGCCAGCCATGTTTTTCTCTCTCATATGATAAAAGGGCAAAACTACTTACCCTGATAAGATTTTTTTAAAGATGAAAACCTTCAGGTGAAAACTGTTGGGGATCTTTAAGTGTGAAAATCTTTGTGAAAATCTAGCTACATCAAATTTTCCATGTACGTACTAGTGCACATGTCCCTGCAAGATCAGGATCTGTTTGGGAGTGAGCACTGGCTGCTCCTTCTCTCTGGGTCTAAGAAATTTAGGGACATCATAGTTCCCCTATGGAGGTACCTCAGTGTCCAGCCAGGAGCACCTTGGAACCCAAGATTCCAAGTGAGCTTTTAAGAGGTATATAGATATGTTAAAATATATTTTTTGATTTAGGTATCTGTAGCTCACTGAAATCACATTCTGGCTTTCACATTCTCTCTCTCCCTGTATCCAAGTACAACAAACAACACCAACATTGATGGCATGAAATATGAAAAAAAAAAAGAATTGTAAATAATTCTTAGTAAGTAGTATTCATTTTCTGAAACACTCCAGTTACACTTAGGAATATATTCTGACCAATGAGATGCTGAGCTAGACGATGTTATGACACGAGTCCTCTCGATCATCCCAAATGACTTGGGAGTTTGAGGATGTTCCTGCTGACTTGAAGCTACCCCAGAGTATTCCAGTTTACAAGGAGGGCATGTGGGAAGACCCAGAAAACTACACACCTGGTAGCCTACCCTCAGTACCTGGAAAGATTATGGGGAATATCATACTGGGTGATACTGGTATTTCTCACATGCCTTTCTCCTTTTCAGACTTTCATCAGCACCAGGTAAGTGGAAAAGTGGGGCTAAAGGGAGAGAAGCTTCTCCACCACCAAGGTGGAAGTTTTGTCTCATTTAGAAATCTCTGTCTTGCCAATTTCCGTTTTCAGGAATCAGAAATGGGAACCTGACTCTGTAATCCCAGATCCTTGTTCACTTGCATTCACTGTCAATTAGGGTATCATCATCTAGCTCAGTAGTCAGAGACCATTTTCCATCCAACATTAGGAATAATACAATATCAAAAAATTTTAAAAAAGGGTAGTAGCCTCTTGTCATCACTCCACCTCGAGGTTATAGCTCAGGGAACTTGTGAAGAGCACTCCAGTCACTTCCCACAAATAACACATATTCCCAGCTGCTGAGTCCAGGATTTCTGAGATTCAGTGCTGGCAACTTAGAGCCTTAAGTACGTTTGTATGATAGCCATAATGGCATTTTGGGATGCAGAGTTGACATGAATAACAAACCTATTCCACTTCAATTTAGGCTATACATCAGCACTAGTTCAGTAAAGAGATACAACTGCCAGTTTCTCGTGGGATAGTGGGAGCAACTTTTGTTATTGATCCACTTTCCCAGATTTGTTAAAGCCATAGACATTAAAAGGGCATAGTCAGTATATGGGCCACTGTGTTTTGATCTGTGGCAGAGAGCTTAATCATTCATCTGTGGCATACTCTGGTACTGTCTTCCATTATATAAACAGTATTTCTGACTTTATAATGTAGCAGTAAAACCAATGAAACAAAAAGATTGCTGACTAAAATTCACTATGCCAGTAACTGGACTGACACATATAAGGTGTCAAATTTTTCTAGTTCCAGTATCAAGAGATTTAGAGGCCGTAAAGGTAAAAGATGCTGACTGCTCCCTCTTCCCATTCTAGTACAATCTACCAAACTCTTTGAAAAAATAAATAATTAAGAAATAGGACAAAGCAGACATTGTGAAAATAGTAATATCATCATTATATCTTTAGGACTTATATACAGACAGAAGATGTAATGAAGTATGTCTGATTACTTTTGTGGCAAAGAGGGAGAGGGGTGAGTGTGATTAACACGTAATGCATTTTAACTTCACTCTTTTTGTTAGGTTATTTCTCATAAAAGACATTTTTATTGTTGGAAATTAATATAGGAACATGTAACTTAGCAATCTGCACAATTATTTCAGCTGAACTACAATATGTGATTATGGAGTGTTAACTCATAATTAGGTAATGTATGCTGTGCCAACAAATCAGAAGTCTTTCAGAGATTAGATTAGTTTTCATCGTCACAGAAGAAATCTGGCATCCTCTACTGCAACTAACAGTACCAATTTACTTCTAAAGAAACACGATGCAGGAAAAAGTCAGTCTCTGTACTTAACAACTGTGCTGACCTGCCTTCCTTCTCTGTCTCCACAATTACCGTGGGCTGTTTATTGATAAGGAGAGCATGGAAGTCCTTGAATTTCACAGCCTTATCTATCATCAGATATAATATTGCATGTACCATTTCCACAGCTTTAGGCTAGAATTTTTTTAAAAAAATAATTAAAATATCTAGCTATAAACAAACTTCTGAAAGAAAGTCTATAGAGTCTTGAAAGCTTATTTTCTTCTTTGTTTTGCAGTAGAGATTATCTTTTTCTTATAACATCAAAAAGATAAATGAACAAAAGGAAACTGACATTCTCTAGTATTATTAGATTCAGTTTTATTCATAGGTCTCTTCCAATTCCCACTGAACACACTTGTCATATTTTAACTCATTTTTTGTTAATTATGTCTTTCTTGCGTATTACCAGTTTTATTTTGTGCCCAACATCTGTGATACGTGATATGGTCATTAACACACCAGCTGCCATCTGACTTCAGTAGAAAAATTTTGTACTTTAGACATAAAGGAGAAAGAGTCATCAGCTATGTACTGAAATTATTATTAAAAGATTGGATTTAAAAGCAGCTAATAAGTCATAAAGACAATATTTACATGGTGAAAAGCAAGAAGCAATTTCAAACTTAGAAAATAGTATGAAAGAAAAGCAAAGCCAAGAGATTTCTAAAAAAGAAGGAAGACAAGATTTCATCATTATATTGAAGATATCATTAACAATATTTCTTCTTTACCCTCTCAAAAGATTTTGTGTCTCATAAGTCACTATGAATAAAGACCTTAAAAACATCCTAGCCTCTTTCTCAGCAAAAATGAGCACAGTAGGCCTGTGAGGAATTGGAAAACAACTGTTTATAACTAAATAACTAAATAAATTAAGACAGCGAGCTTTTGAGAAACTGTGTCCATCTGTTGTTTTAAATAGCACATGAACCTCTAGGAAGCAATAGCCTCATCTTTTCTTAGCAAGGCAATCACAAGTTGTACCGTTCCTGCTATTTCATTTGCGATACACATGTTGTGAAGTTATGTCCTGCTTGGCCAAGGCATAATTAAGAAATTATGTGTCTGTTGGTGCTTTTACTATAAAAAATTTATTATCCCTGATTGACTCAGCAATTTCATTTATACCCCTTGATTTTAATGTATCCTCTTGTGTTAGGTACACTACAAAAAGATTTGACAAACATACATACTTAAAGCTGTGCTTTTCCTCTACTACCCCTGATAGTTATGAAGGTCATATCATTCCCATTCAACACATACCTGTACCTGAAAAGTCATATCCTTCCTAGAAAATGAACTCAGGCAACTCACATTCAGTGCTGAGGTTCCTGTGATAAGAGAGAATGCAAATGGCATTTCAGGACTCTTAACATCCTGAGCACTGCTGGTCCACAGAAGACCCTACTCTGAGTCCAGTTGTCACACCTGGATGAGTTCTGGATCTCACATCTGGTAGTGTTTAGAATCTGGTTATAGGGTGCCCTTTCCGACCCATAAGCCACTGACACCAACAAAGCATCCAAATATGTTTTTTCCAGTCTTGTCCATTGTAGTTATACAATTAATTCTTATTCATTTGACCACACTTAGTGGCTGTCATGTTATATCAATGACACAAGGATTTTCTAAATTAACTCAGCTATATAGATATATAGATATATATATATATGAATTACTAGAAAGTGTAAGTATTTATTTAAATATACCAGGTTTATGCTTAAAACTTATATTAACAGCTGGAGGAAAATTAGCCAAAAATACAATTAGAGGAAGACAAAATAAACTTTTTTATTTAAATGTTCAGCTGTAAACAATGAAAAATTGTAAGAGCAATTTCTCTGGTTTCTTATGCTGTGTTTTTCATAGCCTGCTATGATTGAATGGATCTTTTGCTCTTTCAAAGAAAGATTTCTCTGAAGCATGAATGTAGAATCTCTTGATAATAATTGTGTGGTCTAAACTATAAGACCTTTAGGAAGTGGTCTGAATAAATAACTCCGGAATTTTCAAATATATGCATAAGTTTACTTAAATGAGAATTTGGGGTTCAACCACAGTCTCATGTCTAAAATTATTAAAAATGTAAAAGGTTATAATATTTAAACTCAGAAAATTGAAGTTTCAATATTTAATTCTAATAGTAAATCAAAACAACTCTGGCAGTATATTTCACGTCAAGATCATTCTCTTCTATACACACAAAAAAAGAAAAACTGACAAAAGTTCAATTAATCCTAAATAGGCAACTTTTGGTAATATTTATTTAATTAATACATAATTTTAAATGCACTTACAATAGCCAAAATACTGCATTATACACTCAGTTGCAATGAAACAGAACCTATTCATTTACTTCTTCCATTTGTTCTTGTTCTTTCTAATGCCTTTTACTCCAGAGGCTGAAATCTCTTTAAGCTATCACGAATTTCTGCTAAGGTCGTTACTGAAAGTATATGTTTAGTAAGAGGTGAAGAGAAGTTGTGTTTGCATTTAATTTAATTATTTTAGAACAATGACAACTTCATCAAGAGTAATAGTACAAACCAAAGCTGATATATCTTTTTGATGAACTGCAGCAAAATAATTTATTTCTGGAACAGAAAGCTTAGTAAGCACAGATAACAAACAGATTTTTATGTTTCTACAGGTAAATTAGAAAGGAAAAAATTTATTTTGTTTAAAAATACTTTTTTTTTCTCATATTTTATACTCAGTTGCACTCTTGAAAGTCAAATCACTCTAAATTTTTTCATTAACTTCTCTTTGGTCTAAGAAACAGCAGAACTATAAAGACCTGAAAACATCTGGTCATCGGAGCAAATATACACGATTCGGATTAGGCTTGTGAACCTTGTTATTATGCCCTGGTCTTTATGGGTATGTTTATACTAGGAAATTAGATTATTCCTGTTGCTGTTCCTTGCACTGAAATGCATCTGTGAGGATGCCGCCAGGTGTGACTCTGTTCCATGTCACATGAACTATTGCCAGGTATGGTTCAGGACTCAGAGCAGACTTAGTCTGAGCAGCCAGATTGCTCTGGAGAATGAGGGCTATTAAACATCAGTGGACACCCCTCTTCAGTCACAGCCCATGTCCAAGTGTGCTCTTAGGCATATTTGATTAACATGGATGCAGTCTTGGCACAGCTGGTGTAGTTAGTTCAGTAGGGTCCCATGTGTTACAGTCACCTCTTGGCTGCTTTGTAGCAGTGTCACTGAAATCTGGCCTCTGTTCAAAGAGTGAAAAGCAGTAGACTGATAGGCCAAACACATTTTTCTGTAAGCAAAAGGGTTCTGCTTTTTTTGAATGACTACACTGATCTTTGCTCACCGGCAGCACCTGTGGAGAAGCATGAGTTATTCCCTGAAGGTGACTTTCTCATTGACTATCTTGGTTTTCCTCTTTTAAATGACCAATATTCTCAAGCTTATGTATATATACATATTGCAGCGGTATGTCAAAGTTTTCTCAGAAAAAAAAAAAAAACAAACAAAAAGAAAGGGAAAATGTGGATTAGAGCTAATACAGCTTTATATTTCAAGTAGTGAATTTTCAATGCAGAAGAAATGCCAGCATTTTTAAATTTTTCTTAAGTTTTATGACCAATGCAATTGGAAAGAAAAGAAATTCAATAACAAAATAAGCATAAAGTGTCAGGTATGGATTACCTATACAAAACACCTTGCATGAGTTTCGCAAGGATTTAATTATGTCAGTGAATCCTGAGATACATGGCAGTAAACACTGCAAGTTTCACTTTAGTATTTTAATTCAAAAGTAGAACCCAGGTGACAGCTGCAGCTGTCTCCTTTGAGAACACACGCAGGATCACTCTCAAGGAGAAAAGACAACGCAGAAAGAATTGTGTCTTGCAGAATACACCACCTAAGGAGTCTTTCTGCTGTGCCTTTTGCAATTGGATATGTCTGTCTCGGCCTCATAAGCCACCAGCATGCCTGTAACAAATGTGGATAGAGCCTTCCCAAATCTTCGTTTGCGAAGCCTAGCCATGATAAGAACCCAGGTATAGAGATTCACATCCCTCCCTGAAGAAATCACCCAGAGTCAGTAAGATTACATAAGAAACTCCTCATCACCACTTCCTTGCCTCTGATCTTTTTGTAAAGTCTCTATCTCATTACAAAATAAGTCACTATGGCTTTGCTTTTAGGAAGTAGCAGCACTTGACTCTCACTGAGGGGCAGTTACTTGTCTCTGACATGAAGAGGTCACATTTTCACATAACTGAAAAACAGCCTTGTCTCCACACTCCCAGGCTGTGTGTGCTCTGGCATAGCACATTTCTAGCTCCTGTTCTTCTCTGTTATCCATACTCTCAACTTCTTGCTATTGAAATAGGAGGAAAGCTGCTTGCTCCAGGACTTTTCATTCCAAGGGGCTGATTTCTGTCAGCTTCACCAATGTGCTCGAGCGTGTCTTAATGTTGGAATCCTCAAAAGAAGTGAATGTTGCTGAAGCATTTTCTTCTCAGTGAGACATTAAAAATAATAAGTCAAACGCTAGTCATTTCTCCTCAAACCACAGATAGAGACACCTGAAATGCTGAAAGAGGGTGTTAAACAGTACTGAGAATAAAAATTTTGTTGTATAAATTATATCAGTCCCCAAAGACTCATAAAGTAGTTTCCAAAGCTGTTAGGTTTTTAAAAGGATATAAAACATAATAGACTGTACATTTATATTGCACCTTCTTCATCTGTTAGCTGGGCAGAGTTGAGGTTTATGAGGACACTAAAGAATAATTCTGCATCATAAAAATGTTATCACTATTTATTCCTTTAAACAATAAATATTTTACTTGGGTTATCTTAGGAAAGCAGTAATTAAATCTAAATGAAAAACACTCTGTCTGTTATAAGAAACTAATGAGACTTCTTATATGAATAATAAGGTATAAAGAAAAAGTTATGCCATTTTTGTCATATTTTGTCCAAATGTTTTGCCTGTATAGAGACTAGACTAATACAACTCAAAAATTCTCATTCAACCATTAAGATTCCCAGACGGAATCTTAAAAAATTCTTTCATTATTTTGGTCAGCTTACTTCAGTTACAATTCCAATGGCATTTAAAAGCAAACCTCAATTAAAGGTATATCATTTATTTTGAAACAACCAAAGCTACTTATCCTAAAAGTACAGAGTATCACTGACAGCCTTGAAAAGCTGTGATTCACATTATTTCTATCAGACATGATTATATTTTTCTTTGCTGTAGGAAAATCGTAGTGATAAGTTTACTATAAAAATCAGTGTAGCACTATAATATAGATATTGACGGTATCAGTCACAACATGGGATCAACTTAATTGTGAATACAAAATCTACTTAATTGTAAACAGCAGATCCTGCAAAGAGCAGAGGAAAATGCATTTCTGTAAGTACTTTCCAGAGCTACCCTGTAGTAAAAGAGCAGGTATAAATGTTAAAATTCAACACTACAATCTCTAAGTGGAATTCAGCCATCCCAGAGAGAAAGAAATCAAGCCTCAAGGAACATACACTAGGAAATGCAGCTCCCCTTGTAAAAAAAAAAAAAATCAATTCATAATTGCATGTGTCTTTCCTCATAAGCTAGATGTAAACTCCTCCTGAAGAGCTCTGAATTCTACAGGACCTTGCCTGTTTGTGTATTCTCAGGCTCTAAAACTTTTGTTCACTTAAAAAAATCCTGCTTGAACTTCCCTGGACTTGTAAGAAATCAGTAGCTGCTTCTAGGCAAAAGAGCAAACAGAGATTTAATAAATTGCTTTAAATAAATTTTAATATGATGGAAGATTCACCTGGTGGATACCTACACATAGCATACAGAGGTGTTCATTTTATTATTACACTACAGCCTAAAAGTTTCACACTTTTATTTTTCTACCAGGTAGGGCAACACATAAGTCTCTGGGATTATACTACTGATGAAGTCATAGGGAAACTAGACAACTCCCTGGTGTCCTTGTAAGGAGGGTACAGACCTTAGTCAGGGAGATGACAGGAGCCAAATACATTTTTTATATTGTTCATACGTATTCCTCAAGCTTGCTTCCAACTAAATCATTTATTTATTTGTTAAAGCACAGCTAAATAATATGAAAGTGTATTTCATGATTGCTACAGCCACCTGGCTGCCCCTGACATTCATGTCTTCAAACAGTCCCTCCTGGTTGTTATTATGAGGTTTCCTTGTTGGTTCCTTCACCACTTGCATCAAAAGTCCTGGGGGATAACAAAAAAAAAATTCTTTATTAATTCAGTAAATTAGTATTTTTATGGAATTTTCCTAGTGTTAAATTTTCCAAACACTTAAGCAATGCTAGCTAATATTTCATTGTCCTTCCTCTTACAAACAAGTAAGGAAACAAGATTGTGAGTCACAAATTCTTAAACCAGAACCACTCTTGTTTACAATATATTCTGCTTCCATAAAAAACACAGGGTGAGGAATTACATCTGATAAATTCTGAAGCAAATCTGTGACTTCTGAGTAAGAAACAGCTACTTATTTAGAAGTCTTTAAATCTAAAGTTAAAGCTCACACTCCATCTCTGGGTAATTCAGGGGCTGATTGTTACAGTGATTTTTTTTTTTTAATATGTCCTTGGATAAAATGGATCTAGTTTCTGGGATGAACTTTTATGTTCTGGAAAATTGATTTATTCTGTATGTAAAACTCAGTAAACCTGGGAGTGGAAACTACTAATCTGAGCATTCAACCAGTGTCTGCCTGACAGCACTGACAAGGTATAGAATGCCATTGTCGTCACAGTTTCCTATTAATTCCTAAAATAATCTGAAGATTTAATGCATGTGCTCACTGTTTTTCAATTTTTCCATACTTTAAAAAGAAATTTTTACCATTAGAGCCTTTTTTGTTAGTTTATACATTTAACTTGACTTTTCCCTTGTATAGTTTTTGTCTTACAGGCCTACAAAAGAATTGAGTTACAGGGGAAAGAAAACTTTATATGTTCAGTACGGAGGGCGAAATTCTTTCTAACAGATTCTTGAATATTGGCTAAGAGGTTAAAAAATAACCTGCAAGTAAAGTGGCAAGAGCTGGTGAATGGTGAGCTAATGAACTAGAACTAAAAACTGGCCATGTTGACCACACTACTTGTCTGAGCGGGCATAAAATTCTGTTGTGTTCACATAAGTGCTGCACAGCTATGTAATGATGAATTTAGCTGATAAATCCAAGAATATACTAAACATATAGTAAATTAAACTCTAATTCTATGAGGCCAAGAACAGAACTCTAATTGATCAAATTGTTGCAAGGACTACAGCCAATGAGCTTGTTGGTTTTGTGGTTTTTAAATTCCAGGGTTAGTTTATGAGTTTCTTTTCTGGTAGACAGGCATACTTCTGTAATATTTCTTTGTATTTTAAGAGTCTCCTGGTAGGTTTAAGGGACTATGCATGGTCAAAGATTGCTAATAATAGATATTTGTCCAAGAAAAGTTTTATACTGAACTGCTGTTTGTTTTGATTTAGACTCACTAATCATGGAAGAAAAAATTTTCAATTCCCCACGCAAAATCAATTAGTATAACAAAGTAGATTAAAAAGATGAAGAAAGTGCAGAAGAGTAAACATAAAATTAAATCAAATAGGACATTCTTAAATAAAATATTCTAGAAATATTCATGAAAATTGAAGGGGACCTGCAGTATTAGAGAACATAAACTATCTTCAAGGGGAAATTTTGCTGTAGAGCAATTAAGACATTTCCTTGATATTATTGTACCTCTAAATTATTCAATCTACCAATCAGTTTTGTGAAAGTAGGAAAATGAAAGCTAACCTAAAAATAAAAATAAAATGCGCTACCTTTGAATTCTGAGGCAATACAAGGCAAATGAACACCAAAATGTTGTACAGTAGAGCAAGGAACTAAGAGTTTCATAGAGTTTCTAGAGAAGTACAGTAAAATAATGGAAAAATAAACCGTGGCAGGTCTTTTAAAGACCATTTTGCTGTTGTAGTGTTTCATCAACTTTATCAATAAAAAATGAATACTGATGTTAGAATTTGTTTTGTCCCCCAAAACAGTGCTAAACCATCCATACCATAACAGAATTATACTCTAATTTCTAAACTACACCTTTAGTTTAATTGTGTTATCCTATTTGTTTGAATTACAGGGAACAAGGAGCAGAGAAGGTTCTTCACTATCTCTTTACAGTAGCATCTCATGCATTTTGAAACCATTAGCATGTTCAGCCATCAGTCTTTGTTTCTCTTAACAGTGCTACTTTCATAATTTTTCATCATATGCAATTTTTCTAGCCACCTAATCATATCTGCTGCTTTCCAGCAGGTCACACCCTAATTTAGGTGTTCCCATAAAACTGAACAACACACACTACCTGGTTCAATAAAAACACATCACAAAATAGAGAATGAAATGCATAGTTTTTTACATTTGAAGATTTTGGATCTAAAGATAAAAGGGCAGAATTAAGCTGACCAATTGTACACACGCAAAGTAAAGATGTTTATATGTCAGCTAGTCGCTCTAGGGTATCTTTAGTAAGCCTTATCAATAAAGGATTCGTCTTCTATCCCAAGAGAGACTAAATTCCAAAGATTTAGAGTTAATTCAGAAGTATTTGTTGGGAAAAAATTAAATATTCCCCAGAGAGACTGTGCCTTTTCTTTGATTATACAGGAAGTTAAAAGTTACTTGCTGAAAAGTACATCTCTATTTTTAGTCTGATAAAACCTAGCCTGTGTGCCCCTACATATACATATTTTTGAATCTCTTGTCTCCAGAATTTCAGGTGTTTTTTTTAAATCTCCAGCTGTTATAAATAAAACAATCCAAACCAACCAAACAAAGAAACAAAAATAATTAAAGGAGAGATATATTTAATGGAAGTATGAGTTCTATTCCCATCTGAATTTTTTCTGAAATGAATGAAATATAACTATTTTTCTGAGATACCTGGCAACAATGACATTATTTAATGATAATTCAAAATGCTAATATTAGTAGTTCTTTATCCTTCCTATGAAAAAGATGTAAGAACACACATAATCCACAGTTTAATCTAATTTATTGTTTTGATGACTTGCAGGGGCAAACCCTGGAAGAGGTCTTTAATTATTTCCACTGATTAAATATCATCTGGGGTAAATATATGCCTTTTAACTCAAATGTATTAACGCTAAGACATGCTTAGCCTTTATTTCAAGCCAACTCTGCTTCCGTTTCAGCATACAACAGAGCAGATACGGAATGTAGTCATTAAGGACAAGACCTGCCTGTATTTTTTACCAGGGTACCTTGCTAAGCCAGAATATCACAATTGAAAGTAATAGCTTTGCTATATTTTCCAGCCATCCTTGCTCATTTTTCAATACCATTTTTCAATACTTTCCTTACTGAAGAACACATCTTATCATAGATATTTTAATTTTACCTGCTAGCAGGAGTCCCACAGTGACTGCTGATGATAAATGTTGTTTTACTGTAACTACTACCTGTAACTCTTGATTGTGTTCATATGAAGAGGTAAATTCACCCTTCCTCACTGTCTACATTTACCAATATGTGTATGGGCAATATACCTCCTGATGTGAAGGCTATATTTATGTAAGTAAAATGCTTAAAGCCAGGACATGGGTCCAAATAGTCGTCAAATCATCTATGCTCTTCAAATTTTTATCATCTATGGCAAAGTTTTGACCCCTTCCAACTAACAAACTCCTTAACATTAGATAAGGCCTAGTTTATAACGTAGCAAGGATTCAGAGTAATCCCCAACAGAGGAGGGAGAAAAAAAGAATTTGCTAGAATATATAAAATTTTACTGTATCAGGTAGCCTTGGCCCAAATAATGGTTGCCTGTTCATTTTATTCAGTGCCAAAATATGATAGGAAATGTCATCCTTTTAAAAAGCTGGTATTTCTAGGAGACCTCTGTTTAAAATGCATTTATGTATGTGTTTTTAAAACAGTATAGGGGGTTTTAAAAGAACTAGAGGAGAAATGTTTCAATCAGCTGAAAGAAAAACTGCTTGTGCTCCATATTTGTATTCCCAGATCAGATTTATAAAGCAAAGACAAAAGAAATTAAAGATAAAAGAAATAAAAGAAAACAAAAACAGAGAAATTTTCAGGTGGTAAGCATGAATCTGTTTATACAGAAGAGTTGCATCTTTGTTCCTTCCTGAGCTTTTAACAATGAAAACATTAATGGTAATGAAGTTGGAAAGATCCCTGGGCATAACTATTAGGGATATACCAAACAGGGACAAGTATGCCATATCTCTGCCAGATGTTATAGTTGCAAGGAAAAACAAGCTGCAGGTCTTCATTGACTTTGTTTGATGAAAGAATTGCTGAAGGGAGGTTAGCAACAGGGTGGAAAAACTGTCCCTCGGGCCAAAATATACCAACAATTCTGTAATTCTTCAGTAGAAATGCACTCTACTTTTAAGTTCCACAAAACAAATAACCTCTTCCCAGTCCTCAATTACAATCAAGTGTAATAATGTGTTTCTGGATGGTTTAAGTGGAAAAATGTTGATCAGGGCTGACAGTTTAGTGGCTGTTTCCATACTGTCACTGTGGTCTTCAAAAATATAAACTGTGAGTGCAGCTTCTGGCTGGTAGTTGGAGTATAGCTCATCATTCAGCACATTAATGAGTATGTTGTGCTTATATCTTCCAAATCAGACATGCTTTTAAGCACACTATGAACCCTGGTGAAATGACTATAGTTAGATGTAAGTATAAAACAGTGTGCTAATGACTTACTTACAGTAAATCAAAGTAAAATTTGGAATACAGGGTGTTCAACCTGAATATGAGGAAAAGTTTCTTTACTGTGAGGTTGACGGGAATAGGATGCACAGAAAATCTTCACAGTGGAGTCTCCTTCAAAAGCTGCCTGGATGGGATCCTCTGCAACCTGCTCTGGGTAAATTTGCTTTAGGAGGAGAGTTGGACTAAATGATCATGAGAAGTCCCTTCCAACCCCAGCCATTCTGTGATTCTGAAATAAAATTTGAGAGGGAAGGACATGACATAGGCAACACCTCTTAGAGCATTTTGCTACCAGAAATGTTAACTAAATAGCCCTATCCTCCATTACTTCCAAGCGTTTATCAAAAACACAGTAACAGATGTGGGGACCATAAACAGTGGAAAAGTAGTCAACGGGATCTTCTTTCAATTTTCTTTTTAACAAGTGTTATTTAATGCATTTTCCTCATATCTGTGAAAAGCATTTTCTGTTTGTACTCAGTTCATCAGAGTGTTGCTTGCAAATATGCTACAGTAAAATACATCTGGAGTATATGCAATGGACCAGATTGCAGAGGAACAGAAGTGTCTACAAACCCACTTACAATCTGGGAAATTCAAAAAATTGTTCACAGACCCAGTTAAAAACAAAGCAAGCAATGTCAGTTGATATATTGCACAGAAGACCTTAAACACAAGCATGTTTTAATTTCAACACAAATGTGTTACATATTATTTCTATAGAAATTATTTTATACATTCATCACCTGCAAGTTTAAGTCTCCCATCCATAACCACTGTGAACTTCTAAGCATATCAGTAAGAACTCTTAGGGAAGAAAGAACTTCAGAGTATTTTAAAAAGTCATTACCATGAAATTTGCTTACTTCAATAGCAGGTACTTTAGATTCTGCTTATTTACCCAATCTATGCCTAACGTTTTAAAATTATGCATGCAGAGTAAATCTACGGAAAAAACCCAAAACCTAGGTTATTATAAGGACAGTGAACAATCACAGTAGAAAATAGATGAGCATAAGAAAAAGACCTGAAATAACAATTCTTCTTTTAGCCAGTATTCATTGAATTAGGAGAGATTGGAATAATCTTTACAAAGTGAATAAGGGAACTGATGCATGGAAATAATTCTCTCATTTGCTTGACATTTTTAATTCAGCCCACAGGGAGTTTTAGCAGTCTCAGGATAATCTTGATTTCATATGAAAGTCACGTCAGCGAGTAATGTGAATCCAGAGACCTTGAAAAACAGTTTCTTGTACTGGATGCCCATGTTGTCAGTTTCTTAAAAAAAACAAATTTTGCAAAAATTTGAAGAAGTATCTAGAGGGCAGATTGTATTTAAAGTAATTAAGAAAGTTAGAGGGTGAAAGTTTCTTTTCTTCGTGTTTTTTTACTGAAGATACCTGAGATATCTAAAGAGCTATATCCCTTTCTCTCTTTCTTTAGTTAGCTCATTTAATGAAAAAGGGAAGCAATACATTCTCTTCTGTATGAGTACACTCCCTATGGTGTCATTGATTTTTGTGTATCTCTCTTTATTGCCTTCAGAGAGATTCTGTGCTTTCCTCATGTTGTATTCTAGCAGGACAGATCCAGTAAGAGAGAATTCAGATGTTCGGGATATTTCAAGAACTTCTTTTATAAGGTTCATCCTAACCCTCTATCAGTCATGAATACTTTTCAGACTATTGATATTATTTCAGATTTGATATATTGTCCAAGATGTCAGATTTAATTTTTCAGGTTTTGGTTCATTCAGTTGAAATTGAAGCAGATCAACATCAAACACAGTGAAAATTCTCTGTATTTCAGTACACCACTGCATTCAAGTCTGGCCTTGTACTGAGAAGTGCTTTATGGTATATAGATGTATACCAGGGCATGTAACTACAGGAACTATTCTTCTATTTTCAGAACTGAGGGTTGTATAAAATTTTCATTGCTATTATTATTATATATTGAGGCATTACCAGTCTGGAAAACCATCTAGGTTGGCTGCATGCCTGCAGAGGAACTCAAGATCAGCTCAAAAACCCAGGCAATTCACAGAACAGAAGCTGGAACAAGCTGTAGCAGGAAATACTTCTCAACCTCTGCAAGCCACACTGCTTCATCAGTCATTATAGAGGCAAATGTTCTCCTCCATTCAATCCACACATATTAGCAAATGATGTTATATCATAATAAAACAGGACAAGGCAGAAAATATCTGCCTGATTGTTACAGTTCTCACTCATGTTGCTCACATTGTCAGTAGCAGTTTCCCTCTATTCTTTTTCCTCCTGTCCTTTCCCACCATACTCCTCACATCAGAATGGGTTCTGTGCCTCACTAGTCTGACAGTATGAGATCTTTTAACTTGCAACTTAAATTTTTCTTTGGCTAGCAAAGCATGCTCATTTTTTATTCAGTTTATGGAATTTTTTTTAGCCTCAGAGTTTTTCCCTTTGAAATTTTTTACAAACAGTAAGCATTTGCTGTCTTATTCTTATTTTGCTAACTAAACAAGTTATTATAAGGAAACTCTATCCCTCATCATCTTAATAGATATTTTTTTCTCCTTCTTATCAGTGTGATTTGAAAAAATCCAATATGAAAAAACAAAGGTAAAATTAAAAAAAAAAAAAAGAAATTGATAATATCAAAATTACTTACATTTTGACATGATATAGACTTACTGATGCACTCTCCAAAACATATTTTCTGTTTTAAATAAAAGTAATTTATAAATTTGCATTCACTATCCAATATTATATACAACACTTTTGTGATATATTAAGGAAGAACTCCCTTTTCTCTTTTCAGCTATGGTATATTATTTCTACTTCATCTTCTTAAAGGAAATGCAATGCAAAATACATCCATAAGTATTTTTCATGTGAATATTGAAACTCAAAATTTGCAAATATGTGCAAGACTGGTGAAAGAGAATTGCTTAGTGCTTACGCACTTCCTGCTGGCCAGAGTAGGCTTTAAAAAGACTGGAAGGTATAAACATAAAATGTAAGATATTTTCTTTTGAATAGGAAAGTAGAAAATCCATTCAATCACTTGGCACACTAAATGTCATTTTCTTATCACTTTATCATGACAATCCGTAAGATTCGGCATGGAATCTGGGAATAACTTCCTTTTGCTCAAAGGAAAAATAAAGCTGAATTGGTATTTTGGCATTAAATCTCATAGCAGCTCTGTAACTTGGCATTTACTGCACATCCTTGGATTGATTTAGCATTTCTACCCCCATAATATTTCTTTTTTCTAATGCTTGCCTATCTCCCATTTTAAAACAATTTATATTAGTTGCTGCTTTTATCACCATTGGTTTTTCATTGCACATATAATATTGTCCCAGTTGCAACACTGTATTTAAGGTTCTGTCAGGATTTTTGTGCTACAACACTATTTTCATGGATTTATAATTTAAAAAAAGATCCTTTGATTGAGATGCAACGCTACTGCAAATTTTCAGGTAGCAAAATGGTTATTTTTTTTATCCTACTTTTAATTATTTCTTTTAAGTATTAGGAAAAATATCTCAAATAAGTAAATAATGATGCATATATTTGAACTTTTTTATGTGAATATTTATTTTTTTAGTCTTAACTTTGTGATTCTTATTCATACTAAATAGTAGGATTTATTTCCTCTGATTTCACTATTTTCATGCAAGAGTATTCTAAGTGGTCTGCCCTCTAGAACTAATGATAAAAAGAAGTATAGAAATAGGTTTCTTTAAGGTTAGCAGACATTAACATGTATAATTATACATTAAGTAGTATAAGCTGATACTCCAAGTGAAGAAAACCTAGATTTAACCCAGAAGTTTTTCTTAATAAGTAAAGACTGTAGTACACATTTAAAATACTGAACAGGAAAGAGAAAGGAAGAAGTATGTATGGGTTATAGAACACATTTCTAAGCTCATAAAAAAGTCTCTGTACTTGAAAAACTCGGTTTCATTAATCAAAAAACAAAGGTCCCTTAATCTAGGAAGAACTTGACCTATGCCTGAAATATCTTTGCCCCTTCGCTTTTCTGCCATTTCTTATAGTGTCAGCAAATTCACATAGGCCTAATATTGAGGTATACACATTGCAAGACAGAATCTAGGATTGTTTTAACAGTAATGTTAAAGGGATGTTTGGGGATTTATTTAATATAAAAATGGCATCATTTAAACATTAGTGGTTCAAAAACATGAAATAAAAACACCAACTGTATTTCTATTTTTTGTAATTAGAAATTTCAGTATCAAAACACAAGAAACAATACATATTACAGAATTAATTAGATTCCTTCATAGATGTATCAAAATCTAGGATGTCAATAGGAATGTTTGTTTCCAGAATTAATAAAAATAATTGAATTGCACCGTTCTTGCCTTTGTTAGTACTGGATAGTCATTGGAAAGATACAGATGAAAAACAAGGAATGTCACATCATTTGGAAACAATTTCAAAAGAATTCTCTGTTTCACTGTTTAGTCATTCCCTAAGTGAAACAAACTGTGTTTTTGGTACTGGCCTAGCATGCATGAAACGAATTAACAACTGAATAACAATGTTTAATTAAGGATAAAAATATATGTCAATATTTGGAGAGGAGAACATTAAAAGAAACATTTTTTACAAAGATAGTAAATATGCATGTAAGTAGATTAATAACAGGTTGTCTTTTTTTTAAAAATAATTTTTTATCATCATTAAATGAAATACTGTTAATACAACATTTCTTTCCACTTTCTCCAAAATATTATGCCTCATCTCTTCATTTTTGGGTTCTTTTTATCTACAGAAAATCTGATTTGTCTGAATTTTGCATAACTGAAATCCGTATGTTTATTTCTTTGCATGATTTTCCCACGGTTCTTTCACAATTATGCAATCTTTTCTTTATCTATATATACAGAGGTATGTATATATATTACCCTGCCTGAAATTGTTTCATTGCAAATAAACTTCTGCAAAGATCCTTTGGCAAAACTTTTTGTGGGGCACACCTTATTGCAAAATAATTTTTCATTCTAATATAAGGTGAAAATCACTTTTTTTTCAAAATAATTTTCCATAGCACATCACAAAGTATCTTATCTCTATTACCATTTCTCCTTTACAGAATTCTCTCATAATTATATAAAAACAGTTTTTCTCACTTTAGTACTTTTTGCTTTCACTGGACTGTGAGGTGTCATAGTCAATAAGTGTTCCTGCTTCCAAAGTTACCCTGGAATTCAGTTTCACTGATTTTAGGAATTTTATGCACAACTAAATGAAGAATACAATCTCACTGCCACTGATCAAAACAATTTTAATGACACCAATACATGTATTTCTCTTGAGTTTGGGATAAATGTGTTTCTAATATTTAATAGCTCATTGAGTTAACTCTGTAGTACGGCAAGTCTGCAAGACAGTATAGCTAAATACTGTAGATGTAGACATGTGGTAGATTCTTCATGAGTTTTGACCTCTATTTTGTGGAGTGGGAATGGAAAAAATAAAAATCTGTAGCCTTTTGTAGTAAGAGAAGAGAAGGGCTGACTCAAGAAAGTCAATAGTCACGGCTTTAATTTACATCAGTATGAATCTTATTTTTAGAGGTGTTTTGAAGAGTGACAGTCAGTCATGTCTCTGAATGTTTTCCCTCATGTTCAAGGAACTTTATTTTCATCCTTCATATTCTTAGAGCAGTTAAAAACATCCAGACAATACCAAAAAGGAGTTTAATTTTAACTCTAGCTTCTTGAAAGGAAGCATTCCAGAAAATTAGAGACAAAAGAAGAGGAGGTTTATTTGGGATTGGTTTCATTTTGAGTGGGTTCTTTTTCTGATAAAAAAATGTATTATTCCAGTTTTGATAACACAAGAAAGAACATATCTTTTCCCTCAACTGAGATTGTAAAGCTAGGGTCTAACTCAAGGTGACAAGATTTTCTAACTCTGAGTTAGAGGACCAGAGTTGTGAGTTGAGGACAAGAACTGATTCAAATTTTTGTTTGTTTATTTTGCTCGTCATGAATATGAACTAATCAGGGACAGTATCATAGTTATAAGTGCACTGAACTACCTATTACCACAGGCACTTCACCTGACGAGGTCTCAAGACAGAATTCTGTAACAAATTCATTCTGCTTTAGCTAAAGTTGACTTCAAAGAGGTTCTGCAAGTTATCCTGGGGCTGAGAGTGGCCTTAAATTTCTGAAATAGGCCCTTACCTGTGAAGCTTAATTCATGTAACAGCTTTCAAAACGAGTTTTTCCTGTGCTTTAGAGACCTATATTGTCAGTAGATGAAGCTGAAAACACACCCTCTGGCTGAATTTAAAGCCTGGTAAGCATTGGAGCAGTATAAATAATATACTTTTGTTTTGATGGCTGTGTTCGCATGGCAAGGTTTTGGTAGCGGAGGGACTACAAGGATGGCTTCTGTGAGAACCTGGCAGAAGCTTTCCGTGTGTCTGCCAGAGCCAACGCCAGCTGGCTCCAAGATGCACCCACTGTTGGCCAAAGCTGAGCCCTTCAGTGATGCTGGTAGTGCCTCTGTAATAACATATGTAAGAAAGGAAAATCATTTCTGCACAGCAGCAGCCAGGAGAGGAGATGCCAAGGTCAGTGAGGAAGGTGGGGGGAGGAGTTGCTCCAGGTGCCAAAGCTGAGCTTCCCCTGCAGCCCATGGAGAAGACCATGGTGAGGCAGCTGTGCCCCTGCTCCACACCGGAGCAGACTCCTGGCAGAACCTGTGGAGAGAGGAGCTCATGCTGAAGCAGATTTGCTGTCAGGACTTGTGACCCCATAGGAGACCCACACTGGAGGAATGCATTCCAGAAGGACTGCACCCCGTGGAATGGACTCACACTGGAGAAGTTTGTGAAGAACTGCAGCCTGTAGGAAGTACCCACATTGCAGAAGCTCATGGAGGACTGTCTTCTGTGGGAGGGACCCCACACCAAAGCAAGGGAAGAGTCTGAAGAGGGAGGAGCAGCAGAGACAATGTGTGATAAATGGACCACAACCCACTTTCCATCTGCACCCTTTGATGGGGAGAAGGTAGAGATATCCAGAGTAAAGTTGAGCCTGGAAAGAGGACAGGGTGGAGAGATGTTGTTTTTAAGAATTGGCTTTATTTCTCATTATCCTACTCTGATTTGATTGATAATAAATGAAATTAATTTCCCAAAGTTGAGTCTGTTTTGCCTGTGACACTAATCAGTGAGTGAGGGCTCTATCCCTGTCCTTACCTTAAGGTAAGGACACGAGTCTTTCATTGTATGTTTCTTCCCCTGTTGAGTTCAAAAGGGCAAGTAATAGAGTGGCTTGATGGGCACCTGGTTCCCTGCCAAGGTCAACCAACCACCCGGCTGAAACAGGAAAACAAACATGAACTATTTTCCACAACGAAAATATAGTTACAAATTTTGTCGTATTTAAAATATTTTATTTAGTTCTAAGTATTTAGCTCTTATCTGCATAGAGTTTAAGACTGAAAACACTTTCATTATTGTTTTTGAAAGGTGAATGCAAAAAAAGAAATTTCCTTCTCTGAATTTCCAGGTGAAACTATTTGAAGAATTCAAGTGTAAAAGAAATCTAAGTAGACTTTTTTGTGTGAGTTTCAGTATTGTTGCTATAATATCATTAACAACTGGAAAAAAAAATTCATTTCATAGCTTGAGGAAGTGTAAAAAGATACTAATAATAAATTAGGGACTTGGTTTTAACTCTTATGCTTGTTTCAAAACTCTAGATTATATTAGAGATTTTTAAAAAACTAAAAACAAACAAACAAACAGAACAAAACAAAAAAAGAACTAAAGAGAAATACCAAAGAACTGAAAAAATATAGCCTAATATTGTCTTTGATATATCTGAAAAACAATTTCTGTTTATGGCAATTTAACAAATTTCACTGAGTTGCCTAGATGAAGAAGACTAATCTATTTGGAATATTATATTATGTTCGCTGGTAGAAAAGTGACTGTATTTTCATACATTTATTTGTGGTAAACATAAGAAATCTCATGGTTTGCATATGTTTATTTGAGAAATTAAGTAATTGTTATTGTACATTGCTGTAAAAAAGCTGGACAAATTGAAAAGCTAAAAAGATTCAAGTGGGAATAAAAAGTGAGAAATACATTTAAGACACAAGTTCAACCAGAGCAAACCAGAGCAAAGTTTTACATAACTTAAGACTAAATAAACATTAATGTTTTGCTTTGCTTGACCAAATTCTGAAACATGGCATAATTTTTGAATGTTTGCTAAAACTTTCATTGCAAGGTTTTGGTTGATTTTTTTTCGTTTTCATCCAGGCAAGCAATTGATTTAGCCAGTTCCTGTGAAAATTGGTTTACAATATCTACAGGCATATTTAGATACTGAAACACTCCATTTTTATTTCATGCACCAGAGGCAAGAATGCTTTAGTAAGTTGAATTATCTGAATTAATTCCAAAGATCTGGCATATTTATTTTCATCTTACTAGAAGGGATAACTCATTTAGGTAAACAACTCATTGGCAAAAGTGTCCTAGAATAATACATAATGACATACATCCTATTAAGATAATGTGCTCCAACATTTGGTTCTCAGAACATGAACATTCGGAGCATTCTGATTCAGAAGTTGATTATATTCAGACCAGATACCAGGGACTGTATTTTTCTGTATTTATTTAGACTGTTTTGCATGGCTAATCACCTCAAGCTAAAATTATTCAGGCTATTCAGCCCTTCAAGTCAGCCACAGATGATTATTTTCTTTGTCTGCAGCATAACATAGTTGAGTGACAAAAGTGTCTCCCGAGAGATTTGAGGACATTTTATTCCTTCATGTCAGCAGGAATCGTAAACATATGCTCAAGGTCAGAAAATAGACACAAGCGTATGGTGTTCAACACAGTGCGTGTGCACTGTATAGTATGAGGTAAACATAGTCTTATTCCCTCTTACCAAATGTGCACAGTGGCAACCTTAGTGCCGTTCTAAACAAGAAGAGAGACAGAGAGTGATGCAAAGCTGTTTGACCTGCCATGAAGACGTAAATGCTTCACGGGCTCTCCACCTCCCATTTTAAAGTTTATTGCAGCAATTAGGCTGAAATATATGCCAACACCTTTCACCTGCTGTTTGGTGTTCCATCATCCCCATATCACCATTGGCGAATCAGTGCTCAAATCAGTCCAGCAGCTTAATTACCTAGGTAACCTCATCTCCTCAGAGGGTAGAGAGACAACAGGTTAGCAAAGGCATATAGTGTTTTTGGGAAACTCCATAAAAGAGTATGGCGTAATAAACACCTGAAGAAAAGCACCAAGATCAATGTTTACAGAGCCATAGTGCTGTCTACTCTCTTATATGGTTCCGAATCATGGGTCATCTACCACCACCACCTGCGTCTCCTAGAACGCTTCCATCAACACTGTCTCCGTACAATCCTAAACATCCACTGGTCAGATTATGTGACCAATACATCTGTTCTAGAACAAGCAGCAGTCACAAGTATTGAGGCCATGTTGCTGAGAAGACAGCTGCATGGGCAGGACACGTCTCAAGGATGAAGGACCACTGCCTTCCTAAGATCTTGCTTTATGGTGAACTTGCCACCGGCTGCCGCAAGAGAGGAGCCCCAAAGAAAAGATACAAGGACTCCCTGAAAAAACATCTCAGCCTTGGCCGTATTGATCACCATAACTGGCCTACTCTGGCCTCCAACCGGGACACCCGGAGACACATCATCTATAACGCAGCTGTCTCCTTTGAGAACACACGCAGGATCACTCTCGAGGAGAAAATACAACGCAGAAAGAATCGTGTCTTGCAGAATATACCACCTAAGGAGTCTTTCTGCTGTGCCTTTTGCAACCGGATGTGCCTATCTTGTATTGGCCTTTTTAGCCACCAGCATGCTTGTAACAAATGTGGACAGAGCCTTCCCAAATCTTCGTTTGCAAAGCCTAGCCATGATGATGATGATGCCAACAGATGTAAGAGCAGGTCTGTTGCCTAGTTGTGGAGAAGGAATTACTTCTTCACAATGTGCACTATATTTAGTTCCTAGAAGTGTTTTTCACCAGGAAAATAGACACCAAATATTATTAATATTAATAAGCTTATGCGATCCTATATATATTTTTCTGCCACTATGCCTGTTTAAAGACCCAATCTCTCTCTTCCTCTCTCTCATGAACTAGTATGCATATCTGTTTAGGTTTAATTTCATAATGCACATTAGGCTAGGGTCAGCTTCCATGTTTTAGTGACCCAACCAATCTACACCACTAGAAGGATAAAGACTATGCAATCATTGAATATTTCACTTGGGATTTTATAACTGAATTCTTTTTGGAACACTAATCCTAAACCCAATGTTGACAGTAGCTTAACAATAGTCCTAACCCCAACCCTACTCTAAACCCCAGTCCTTAACTCTGACCTTCAGTCTTAACTATAACATTGATGCTAATCCCTAACATGAACCTGACACTAAACCTTGGTGCTAATGGTAACCTGAGCTCCTAATCTAAACCATAACCCTTAAACCTAACCCTAACCCTTAACCTTAACTCTAGCCCTAGCTCCAACCCTAAGCTAGTGACCTTACAAGCAGTATCACACATACATCAGGTGAGTGCACAGCAAATAACCAGCTCCCTAATGTGGACTGTATGTTAGATACTACAAATAGGTTCTTCTCCCACAGGGTGGTTGAGCACTGGAACAGGCTCCCCAGGGAAGTGGTCACAACACCAAGCCTGACAGAGTCCAAAAAGTGTTTGGACAATGTTCTCAGGCATATTGTGTACTCTTGGGGTGTCCTGTGCAGGGCCAGGATTTAGACCTGATGATCCTTGTGGGTCCCTTTCAAGTCAGGATATTCTATTATTCTATGATTCTAAGAATATCTGAGAAAATTATTTTCTTCCATAAATATTAGTAGATCACTTCACTTTGCATAAATCAGTCTTCAAGTCTAAATGCATCTTTTTTTACCTCTATTCCAAACACACTAAGCTTGCTAGATCTTTCAGATCTGAGGAAATGCCTTGTGTTCTCTCAACATTCCCTTTCAACTGTATCAACTGATTTTACAAATGTATTCTGCCTTCCTACAGTCCTTTCCTAATTTTTTTTCCTCAATATTGACTTACAAAAAATTTCTCAAAGCTCTACAAAAGATCTATAGGGGACAGGATGAGGGATTTGAAGTACTTGACAGGGAACAAGAAGATTGCTGTCCAAAGCCTGTAGCATAGAAATGGACTGAGTCTGATCTAAAGACACTGTTATGTAGAGAAAGACCTCAGCTTCATGCACAAGAAGGTGAGCAAAATAAGATTAGATTATTGAGCTCTATACCAAAAGAGTAGGGGGAAAAAAGCAAAGAATTTTCCTAAGTGGACGTAAATCCAAAAATGCCAATTAGAATTTTCCCCCTAGAAAAAAAGTCACAGCAGAACAGTCAGCTGTTCTGCTGACTGTTAAAATGTCCAAGCTTTAAATGTATTTACTTGGTTTCATAATTATAGACAAAATAATTTATGGCACAAAAGACAATTTATGATACGTATGCAGCTTGACACAAGTAGCAGGAATTACTCAGAGGATTTTGCTGAAGCCAGGGTTGCTTAAAAATAGATGACCTGAAAGCATCTGGAGAAAACAGTGAAATTAAGATCTGCCATCTTGAGGAGCTTTTTTTGGAAGGTTACATTTGGCAAGAATGCTGATGAATATACAAATTTATGCATTGTGTCAACTGCATTCAAATGCATTGACATTTTTGAAATTAGTTATTAGAGAATCTGCTGACAAGGAGCACTGTAAGGACACAACAATTAGAAATGAAATAAATTTATAATGTCAGACAGCAAAATTACAGCATGAAGAACTGATAAAAACCCCCAAGTATTACACTAACAGCATTAACAATAAAATATGCTATTAGTCATTCAGTGGGAATTACACAGAGAGAAATAGACTTTGACTTGTGTTGGTTTGAAATAAGGTTTAGATGCCTAAAGTAGTTTTGTATTCTGGTCCATGGTGTTTAGTGAACACATGATGGCAAAAAAAGGAATATAAAAGAAATACAGTAAAGGTACATAGAAATATGAAGATTGATCTCTATTTTAGGATGTCAGAGTATAGCATTTCACAGTTTAATATTACAGGCGTTACTTGTAGACAAAAAGAATCCTAGAGCAGTAGTGTCTGATCTTGTAAACCAAGACAGAGCGCATTACCGACAGAAACTTCTGTTGCATGAGTTTGCTTTTCTCTCTATAAAATCAACATATTTCTACCTTTTAAAAATATATTTATTTTGGTGAGCTGTATCATTTTATTATTTGAGCTGCCAAATAATGCATTTTCAGTAGTCAGCTTGTAGTTTCCTTTGTGTCAAACATACTTTTGGTGTCAATGAACTTCTGACCTTTTCAAAATGCATTTTTATTCAACTTGACATTGTAAAATTCTGAGCACAAAAATACAACTAGACTTTTTTTAAAATGTTTCACAACAGAAGCTTGGACAAAATATATTTTTGACACCCTCAAAATCCATTTTTCCAACTCTACTTATAGTTGAAGCCATTCACTGAGTTTGAACTCTCACCAATTCAATCCTTCAAAAATATTGTTTATCAGCAATTTCATTTTGAAGTCTCCACTGTCCGTCACAGACTACAGTACTAACTTGTTTAAGAACTCATTTCTTATCATAAAGCAAGTGAAAACCACTTAAGCTATCTTTCTACATTTTGTAGAATAGTACCAATTAATTTAAAGACAATCGGAATGATCAGTGTACCTTGTCACAAGTACACAATGAATTACAATTTTTGCTAAATAATCCTTACCTTCTCACTTTTATGTTTAATTTTCCACCAACTTTTATTTTTATATCTTTTTTTAGGGCAGTACGTGCATTTTCAGTAACGTCTGCCTCATGTCAATAGGTTTCATTTTAGCAGGTTATGAAACGGACCATTCTTCCATCTGTGGAAGGGCTTTCAGCTGCCTCTCTGTGTTTTGTACAGTCACCAATGGTTTAGAGCCTTTGATGGGTAAACTTTTTACATGTTATATGTCAGCCATATCTTTTATCATCTGTAACATTTTGGTAATTCCTGAATTCATAATTATCTCTTTGTTTTCATATGCATTTGCAAGTTGCATGTGCTACTTCTAAGGTCAGGAAACATCATATCAAAAGAAATTATTTCCAAAGTCACAAGTCCACATTTTGCATTCTTTTTCTGTTGAAGGTCTAACAAAAAAAATGAAAGTAAGTGCCATTTGGTGAAGACTGTGACCTTTTTGCTGAGAATACAATTGTCTGATTTGATAATGTCTTTATCATGCACCCTGGTTGCCACACAGAAAACAGATTATGTGTGCATGGTATGAGATAATACACATGGCAAGAGAAAACCATATGATGGACTCTATATTAGGTCTATATTAGTATAACTTTTCTCAAATCAGAAAAGATACATGAAGCTCAACATTGAAAATTCTCAGAAAAAATAAGCACAATGTGTATCACTGCTTAATAAGACCAATAAAATTAGGAATAATCAGGGTGAATAGGGGAGTAGCATATGTTATTATACTAATGTGAAATCTGTGGTATGCTGGGAAAGAAGAGTAATATAAGAGTCAAAGATAAGGAATAATTTTCATAGAAAAAGAGGCTAGATGGAATGTAACTCTCCAGCTTAGAAAACAGAAGACTTACAACTCCTGGTTGTAAGCACTGGGGGTCTGTAAAGTCATAAAAATTGTGAAGTGGGAGGGAGAAGAATCATATGCACTGTTTCATACAACACAGGCAAGCTAGTGAAGTTATGAGGGATTAGCAGTATACTGGTTCCCTTTGATGTAATTCAAATTGACCTACTAGACTTAGTGTGGCTGAAGATAATAGTTTTAAACAACATGAAAGACATTTTCCAATCAGGGCTGCAAACAACTTGTGTGCAAAGGTGTAGGCACGAAATCGTGGTGCGGTTTCCAAGTGCAATTGTATAGATTTGGAGACAATCCTGTGGAGTAGTGATTACTAAACATAAGACCCAACAGAAACCTGTCACTCAAAAAGTCTGTATGTCACTGGAAATTGTTAGGTTTCAGAAATCTGTTCTTTCCCTGTCTTTCTGAAACAGTTCTGCTTGCTGCTCCTAAAGATAAGCTCCTAAAGTAGAGGCACCTTCAGCATCATCCAGGCTGGTGATTCTCATGACAAACAGATTACTTTCTTAACAGATAATGTCCAGCACTGAGATGCTAAGACAATGATTGTAAAATTTTATATATAGTAAAGAAGAGAAAAATAACAATCTCATCATCCTATTTCCAGTATGTCAATTAACAACTCTTTTAATTGTATTTTTTCAGAATAAGGACAAAATAATTAATGTCTATGTGACTAGATAAGGAGCAAAAGCAACAACAAAAAGAGAAAAAACCTGCTTGCTTAAAGTAGAAATATACTAAAAACATCAGTCAGTGCATTGGTGTAATCCATACACTACTATTCTATTGAATTATGCATTTCCTAAGTTTCTCACATAAATATAAATGTTTTCAATTCTTCTCATTGATGAAATTGATTCTTTTTCCTAATCTGCATCAGGTATTTCTGTCCTGTAGAGACAAAACTGACCATTTTCATGACCAGGATCCACCTAACACAGAGCTGAAAATAGTTTTCATTTTTTTTTTATGAATTCTGTGATTTTTCCTTGTGCTGTAGCCATTACTCCAGAAAGAAGGAGAAATTTTGTCTAATTACATGCATCAAACTACCATGTTGCTAAATGCATTTTATTTATTATTTCAGTGGTGGTGAAACCTGTGAGTCACATCACATCAAAAGTTTTGCAAAGCACTTTGTCACTGATCTCAGAAAATTATTTTCACTGTCAGTTTACCACCCAGATCCAGCAGCATATACAGTGGTTTTGCTCAGAAAAGCTTACTTCTAATTTACTTTTGTGACAGATTTGGGTTATGTCAATGTCTATCTTCTCATACTCTGTACTGTCATATCGTTTCAAGAAAACCAAGAAAATTTTAATTGCAGATGCCAGAATATGCATCCAAAGCTACAAACATTAAATTTCACTTTACTGTTTCGTGAAGCCAGCAGAAATTTAAATTGTGAGCCAGTCAGGGAGATCTGATTTGGTCTTAGAAGCAAATTTAGTCATTGAGTTTTCTGAAAACCTCAAATCACAGAGTTCTTAGCCCAGTAAACTATTCTTTTGAAATATCTTTTTAGATCTTCTGCATACATACCTTATATAGGGCATCTGAAAAATGGCTTTTTTAGAGAAATTGAATCAAAATATCTGAAAAGCATACTCAGCTTCAGATAGAAATACATGTAGCATAGTAGTCAATAGTCATGAAGGCAGAACCAGTCAATCTCTGTACATAGTAACTACACACAGGTAAACGTGGGCATTTTTATCTCTGCGTCCTCTCTAAAGTGCTACCCCGAAGAAGGAGAAGTTCAGGCTGTTGTGAACTAGACACGACTTCCTTCTTTTCCTGAAGACTCTTTTGCATTCTCATCTGATGAACTGAGTGACAGAATAAATTTCCAAATCTTTCTCAATCTGTTTTCTCATGAGAAGGGAAGCATTGTTTACACTGCTTCTCTTCAGTGCAACTGCAGCCATGGAGCAGCTTTTGAGTTGTGCTGCAGCTGACAGCTGTGGGAATTTCTCTGTGCAAAGTCTGGCTCGTAGGAGTTGACCAGAAAGAAGGTTGTTCCCATCTGTGTTAGTGCAGAATTGTTAGAAAATAAAATAGTCCATTGTTAATTTTGAAGTGATTTAACAAAATTACATTAGTTTTTTTGAGTGACTCTCTGCCTTTCATGAGAACAACAGGTCTTTTACAGAGGCCCTTTGCAAGTATCCTTTGCTCATATGCTGAGCTCTGATTTAAAACTTGTGAAACTGCACTTAACACAGTGCTAAGCTCTTGGGTGTTATGTATGTTTCAAGCATCTTGCTATGCTGCTACCACTGCAAAATTACACAGCTTCTGGTTTAGATCTGTCTCCTGTGAGGCTTTTTCATAGCATGGGATGAAGAGCCAAAATTCTCTTGCAAAAAAAATGCAGGCACACAATCAGATAACTTTGTACATAACCTTAACAGCAATGTTTTCAGGTGATCTTTAGAAGTCTAAATTCCTTTTTTTTAGATGGAATGGGACTTTTATATGCTTAAGTAGTATCAAGAATGATGTTTTGAGTTGCCCGAGGTAAGAACTGAAAAAAACTCGTGAATTCTAGCACCCATCACATTCAAAATAAAAAGTCACTCTATTGTTTTGTGTAACTGAATGGAATAGTTGAAAAAATTTGACCTTAATTTGTGGGGATTATGAGATTTGACCTTGAGCATTTTATCTCCCTATATCACCATTTTCCACTGCTTTCATTAATAGGTTATAAACCTGTAGCAATCTATATCTGTACATTCCATATTAGGTATTCATGATGAATTGTTGTGTTTGATCTCAGTGTACACTAAACTAAAACACATTAGAGGTCCACAACTAATCCTCTCAAAGAGAAGGGAAAAAAAGAAAAGCAATCAAACCAACTAACTAATCAACCAACCAGCTCTGTTTTATCTGTGATTAGGATTTCTTTTTGGCCCACTGTGCATAAGTTATACATTTTTTTCAAGTTTAAGATTGAGTTTGAACAGCAATTTAATCTGTATAGTAAGGGACAATCACAATTTCTTGCGTGTCTGAATCATCTAACATAAGCGCTGCTGGAGCATGCAAAATTACACTTCTTATGTTTACATTTTCTGGCTTACTAAACACTATAAACTCTTGAAAACAAAGCCAAGGAAAGAAATATTCACTACATCCACTTCATGGTATGCCTAAATGTACAAGCACTTTTTAAGCTATGATCAAGACTTTAATTTATAGTGCTTCTGATAATTAAATGCTTTGATACATTTATAGTTTCTCCATTTCTTTTTTCATTGCCAACTTACAAAAATTCAGTGTTTGTCTGCCCTCACAGTACATCAACAGTACTATTCACTGATGAGGACACTGAATGGGATATTGATTCAATTGGACAGAGAAGGGAATTTCAGCTTTCCAGCCCTCTGTACGTGTTCTGTGATGGAGATAATAATTTTTTCAAATAAGCAGCACAGCAGAGAAATTAAGCTAAAAGTCCTAAAACAACTATAGATTTCTTTTTCCTATCTGCTTAAATTTCCTAAGAGAGTTTATAACTGCCATAATAAGTGTTCATCAAAGCTTGACAATATATTTAATGACTGACTTTATTAATTCCCTCTGCCTGGATTCACTGCCAGTTGGGACTGCCTCCGTATTGCTGAATGAAACAAAGCCAGTGCAGGGACTTAGGTATTTCCCCAAATCTGTTGGATTTTTAACATGGTTCCTGATATGATATGGGCCACTTCCAGTGAGTACTCACTCAGGAATTAGTAAGAATCAAGAAATGTTCCTGACATTTAGTCTGGATGTGACCACCCTGTTTTGGAAGGTTTGTGGATGCAAGCCATGATCTGCCAGCTGTCCTGAAAGCCAGAAAATTGTCCATTGTACATTTTAATTGCTCATATTTTTATACAAAAGCACATTGGAAATAATGGATCTCATCATTACTGTGGTTTTTTGCATGAGACTTTCTATTTCAGACATTTTAAGGCCCAACTTGATACATGGCAATAGTAATTCATGGGTTCTTCACAGGACTGAAACCAGAAAGGCTTCTTTTCTCTTCAAGTTTTACATGCAGAAAGGTAATGGCTAGAGCCAGACAGGGTTTGTATGTGGAATAGTACAGATAATATAGATGGGAGACAGCAGAAGAGCACTGTGCCTTACATATATTGCATTAAAGGTGCAGCAAAAGCAGTCCAGAGAATGTTCACCAGGGCAGACAGGATATGATCTCACTGCAGATCTTTTTTAACAGCCTGAAAGAAAAATATAAACATGGCCTTAAATAGCAATAAACCTCTTTCTTATTACAACAGTTTCTAAAACATATTTTGAGAACTCCAAGGTTATGGCAGAAATACGTATTTTAAAATGAGGTAACCCATTCACTGTTCCATAGCAGAACCTGTTTTCACATCCTTAAGTTGTATGTATGCATGAGCAATCACACTGGAGATAATTGTGAACATATTTTGGCTGGGAGTATAATATATTTTTTAATCCTGATTTAGAAAAAAAAAACCAATCTAAAAAACCTTTCCTTCACTGTATTCTAATTGGTAAAGCAAAGTTACTTTAAAAAGAAGCAATTATAATTCAAAGTATCAACAATTATGATTACACATTGCTAGAGTACATCCAGTGTCAAACTGGCATTTTTATTTATACAATGTTCTTATTAAAATGAAATAATTTTTCTTTTTACTGATCAGACAACAAGAATGAGCGACAACCCATGATGAGTTTTCTAAGTCTATATTTAATAGACAGTAGAGCAGTGTGCAAGGAATAATAATTCATGTTAGATCATGCAAAAATGATGTGTGAAGTTTATCCCTGACATAGTGCCGCTGAAGTCAGTGGCATTACACTAAGGTTAGACATATTCTATAATGTCTTAGTGGCATTACACTGAGGTTAGATATGGCCTATAATGTCTTAGTTTGGGCAACTTATTAGCACACTCCTATTTCATCCTTGAGTATGTGATTATTCACTGAGATTGCAACAATTAGGGTTGACAAAAAACTGTGCGTGTAATGGAGGGGATCAACCTACCCAATTTTGAAAATGTGAAAATTGATTATTAAAAATGTGACAAATTGATTGTGAAAATTTTTATAAATATCCATGTAATGAGAACAAAATTTTACACAGTTGCCTGAATTTGGGTAATATGATATCACAAAGAGACAAGAATCCCAGCATACAGTGAAGCATCCTGGTCTACTGCCCCAGTAGGCAGAGAGAAGGCAGAGAATCCCAAGGGTGATTTCTAGCTGTGGATTCTTAGATCTATCACCACTGGGACTGGGAATGACTGAGGTTTTTAGGCTGCACTGGCAGAAACTGAGTACTGGGGGAAATCCTCTGCCTCAGAGTGACCGGGTGACCTTGCTACAATCATCTGGGATGGAGGGGCTGGCTGCTTTCAACAGAGAAAGCATAAGCTCCCCTCTTCTTAGGTACTTGGTTTATCAGACACTTTCTGCAGCATTATTGGGTTAACTCTTTCTCAATGTTAGGATATTTTGGAAAGCACAGATTTTAGAAGATCAATACACTTAGAGGGACCTGTAGCCTTTTAGGGTCTGAAATAAAATCACAGTTTGTCACCTGGAACTGGTATTCTTTCCATAGCTTCATGTGTACTTTCTCAACATAGATAGATGTTAGTCGTAAACATATTCACAGATAATTTCAATCCAGGAAGTGGGGTGTTAGAGGAAGCTCTACGTGGAGTAGCACCTTCATCAATTTACTAATGCTGGTACTAACAGAAGTAAGAATACAATGAAATGAGCTTTGACTAAAAGTCAGGGTCTTAGGCACATGCCACATCTCAGTCAAGTGCCTTTTTATTTCTATTATACCTCATGTGCCTAACTTAGATGTACTACAATCACTGCCAAGTTTTGGTTCCAAATCATGAACCTGTAACTCACTTTACGTAGCAACTGTTCAAATACAGTCACCATTATTTTTGCAACTCCATAACCCAAAATACACAGGGGAAGAATTAATATGTTAATTTTTTCCCAGAACAGAAATCTTAGTATTTCCAAGTTACTTTTTCAATACCAAATTTTCTGACAGTCTGCCTGTACTGAGCTTTTCATATAACCATTAAAACGGGGTACACACATGCAAGACAAATAACAAAAATAACAGCACATAAATTGCAACGTAGATGGCAAAGGATTCCTTTTATATGGCAAAGGATTCTTTATATCTACAGAATCCAAATTCGAAGTTGCTAATGACAGTCAGCATCACCTGTATTTGACTTGGAATAAGTCCCCAGAATCACAGAACAGACAATAGGTCTCCAAATTACTGAATGCATGAGTTTAAATCCATAAGTTTTCAGAACCATAAGCATACATAAGAAGCCATCATATCCATCATGTTCTATTACACAGGAAAGCTATAGTCATGCTCTATTCATCACTAAAGGAACTTCTAGCTGTTTCTCAAGATGGTTCTAACCATGATGCTTGAAATGGCATGTGAAAGTGATCTTAATAATTCACAAAAAAATCTCAGTTAGGACCAAAGTATCATATGATTCTTATTTTCTGTTGGTTGTTGAAATATAAAATCACCTGATGCAAGCTTTTATTTTTTATTTTACAAAACTACTGTTAAATATATCATCATGAATAAAATATTTTGGTTTGAAAGAAATTATGTATGCAAATTTGAACAAGGGTGGTTGTGTTTTGAATTAAGTGTTACTGTGTCTAAAAAATAGAAATACCCTAAATACTTTTTCTTTGATTTATAATATCATTCTAGATCAGTAAAGAGAAAACCAGCAATTTAATCACATTTTACCCCGGATAACAAGGTCTTATCTAATGTAGACTTTGTGGATGTAATTTGAAAGAAAGAATTTCATTAACATTTAGGCTCCCTGAATTCATAAAAAAATGCATTATTGTTTGATAAATATTCAACTTTTTATAAGTAACTTACATTGTTCTCTTGTTGATTACTAACTATCTGAATATAAAAAACATAGAATGGAAACTGGAGAAACCTACAGTAAAATAATTGCAATTTATTATTTTCACAAAATTTATTTCATATTTTAGCTACTTAAAAATATTTTCAAGCAACTATATCTTAAATAAATGGGGTTTACCAAAAGTTTAATAGTCTTTACAAAATAATACATATAACTCTTTTTAAAAAATGCAATTAGGATTTAAAAGTCATTATACAGTCAGTAAATTTCAGAATTAAAATTTCATGAGGAACTCAGAAGCACTTCCCCTGTGCATTTTCATTATGTCACAACTACCCGACAAAGTATTATTTTTCTTATAGGGCCCATTTCTTTGGTACACAGGGAAGATAAGAAGAAGGGGAGTTGTTTTGTTCTTGTCAGTTAGTAAGTAATATGTTCTTTCTTACATCTTAGTTCTCCCTGAAGACATACTTCTTTGCTTCCCCAGAAACTTACTCATAGTGTTCATCATCCCTGTCATCCTGTGCTTACAAGTATGGAAATAGACATTTTGTAAAGAGATAAGGTTCTATAGCTTCATTGTATGGATGAAGATCAGATGTGCAGATTGACAGTCTGTTCTGTTCATAGTAGTCAAAAGGTGGACATTTTTTAGGGGCCTGGGTGTTCCCCTTTCCACCTCCTCCCTCCACGACATTTCCATTGTATATTTGAAGCTGAAGGTGTGAATGTATTCTATTTTTACAACTCAAAGCAGGGAGTGGTATAACATGTTTCAGGAAACTAAGCAGCTTTCCACTAGTGAATTTGCTACACATTTGATTTAATTCAGTGCAGGAGCTGAACTAAGGAAGAGAATTTACATGGCAGAACATTCTCATGTTTTTGTCAGGATAAGCTCCTTTGTTTTGTCGTCATTCCTTCCTCGTGCACCTTTCATGTTCTATAACAACTAAAGCAAAACTGTAGCAGGAAAAGCCTCCTTGATGACATAAACTGGTTGTTCCTAAAACAGACCTGCTCTGTACAGTAGATGAAGCTAATAGTGTCTAACTATAGGCTTTGATTGCTGTCATATAACATGTTGAAGGAGAGGTGAAATAAGACTATATTTGAGAAAATTACATCTAATTCCTTTTCAGCCAGGAATTTGAGGGTCATTTCCAGTCTGCAGAGAGGAAGGAACATGATCATGTAGATGCAATCTTCTCTTTCTGTTCTTATCCTGGTTTCAGCTGGTATAGATTAGGTTTTCTTCCTAGTAGCTGGTACAGAGCTGTGTTTTGGAATTAGTGTGAGAATAATATTAATTACATACTAATGGTTTGGCAGTTGCTAAGTAGTGCTTGCCCTGAGCCAAGAACTTGTCAGTGTCTCATGTGCTGCTAGTGAGGAGCTGCACAGGAAGCTGAGAGGGAGCATGGCCAAGACAGGTAACATAAACTGGCCAAAAGGATATTCCAACACCATAGAATATCATGCTAATGATGCATCACAATTACAAAATAACAAGAGTTTTTGATTCTCAAAGAAGTGAGGAGGAGAGTCAGCAGAACTTCCACGCTGGACTTCCAGAGGGCAAACTGTGGGTTTTTTATGAGACTGGCAGTTCTGGGAGGCAGTTCTGAAGGGAAAAGGAGTCCAAGAATGCTGAAATTACTCAGGATGGAAATAGTAAAGGTGCAGGAGTTTTTGATTCTCGAAGAAGTGAGGAGGAGAGTCAGCAGAACTTCCACGCTGGACTTCCAGAGGGCAAACTGTGGGTTTTTTATGAGACTGGCAGTTCTGGGAGGCAGTTCTGAAGGGAAAAGGAGTCCAAGAATGCTGAAATTACTCAGGATGGAAATAGTAAAGGTGCAGGAGCAGGCTATCCACACATGCTGAAAGATGTACCAGCAGGGAAGAAGGTTGGCTTGGCTGAACTGAAGGCCTTGTCTGGAACTCAGGGAAAAAGGGAGAGTTTATGACCCTTGGAAGAGGAGGCAGGCAACTCAGGGGTCTACAAGGATGCCTTGAGGTTATGAACAGATAAAATTAGAAGGATTGAAGCCCAACTAAAATTCAATCTGACTACTGCAATAGATGACTATAAAAAATATTTCTATAATACCTCAGCAACAAAAGGAGGGCCAAGGAGAATCTCCATGCATTGTTGGATTTGGTGGGAAACACAGTGACAAAGGCTGAGTAAAAAGCTGAGGTACTTAATGCCTTCTTTGCCTCAGTCTTTAATAGCAAGACAGGTTGTTATCCAGGTACCCAGCTCCCAGAGCTGGAAGATTAGGACAGGGAGCAGAATGAAGCCGCCATAATCCAAAGGGGAATGGTCAGTGACCTGCTACTCCATTAGACATGCACAAGTCTGTGGGACCAAATGGAACCTACCCAAGGACGCTGAGACAGCTGGTGAAAGTAGTCACTGAGCCACTTTCCACAATTTACCAGCAGTCCTGGATAACCAGAGATGTCCCAGCCAACCGGAGGCTGGCAAACGTGATACCCATCTACAAGAAGGGTCGAAAGGAGCATCCCAGGAACAACAGGCTTGTCAGGCTGACCTTAGTGATGGGGAAGGTCATGGAGCAGAGCATGAGGAGCATCTGAGGGAGCTGAGATTGTTTAACCTGGAGAAAAGGAGGCTCGGGGAGAACCTTATTAATCTGTAGAACTACTTGAAAAGAGATTGTATTGAGGTGGGAGTCTGTCTCTGCTCCCAGCTAACAAGTGTTAGGACAAGAGGAAATGGCCTCAAATTGCACCACTTGAGGTTTAGATTGGATATGAGGGAAAATTTCTTCATGGAAAATTTCTTCATTGGAACAGGCTGCCTGGAGAAGTGGTTAAGTCACCACCCCTGAAGGTATTTAAAAGATGTGTAGATCTGGCACTCAGGGACATGATTTAGTGGGCTTCACACAGTTGGGTTAATGGTTGGACTTGATGACCTTGAAGGTCTTGCCAAACCTAAATGACTCTATGATTCTATGCTTAATATATAAACTGAGGGGAGTTGACTGAGGGATGTTGATCACTGCTGGGGAACTGGCTGCGCATCAGTCAGCTGGTGATGAACAATTTTATTGTGCATCACAATTTTCCTTGGATTTCATTCTTCCTCCCTCACTTTTTCATTTGTTATTGTTATTGCTACTGTTGTTGTTACTGTTAAATTTTACTTTATTTATATTATTAAACTGTTCTTTTCTCAGTCCAGGGATTTTACCTTTTTCTGATTATCCTCCCCATCCCACTGGGGGCGGAAGAAAAAGTGAGCTAGCGGGTGAACAGTACTCGGTTGCTAGCTGGGGAAACCACAACAATTTTGATTATTTTTCAATTCTTTTCTGTTTCTCCCTTTCAATACTTTTTCATCCCATCCCTTTTTGTTTTCTCTTAATGTACCTTCACCTTTGAAAACTTAGTTTGTCCCAGTAACAGTTCCTCAGACATTTAATTTCACCTGCCTGATCTAAAACATTCCTTTTTTAATGTTCGGCTCTTCCCATACCCTGCATTTGCAGTTCCACTACCTGCATTACAGATTCAGTTTCCTTCTTTTTCCTTCACATCTGAACAATTCATCACCATACTTTGTCATCCTGCTGAGTCTTTCACACAACTCTTTTTGCTCTCATTTGCTTTCCACCTCCAACTGCCCTTCCTGAATCATTTCCTAACCTCAGTGCCCAGCTGCTCCTATCACTCTACTTCTTTTCCCAGTGTCTATCATGAAACCTTAATTGACTCTATCTTCTATAATTTTTTTTCCTTTGACAATAATTTCAGACCTCTTATCTGTAGATGAAGATAGAAGATGCTATATTTTCTCACAGTCTCTCTGTAAGTGTAGTCCATTTATTCTACTCACAGTTTTAAGCAGGCAGTTCTTTAAAAAAAAGTAAAGGATATAAATCCTGTGTGGTTTCTATTAGGTATTCAATTACATTGTGAGAGAAACAGCTCACTGATCTCAGACCCAGACTAAACGTGAATATGTACACAGCAAAGTTGAGCCAAGCACCAGCAGATCTTTCTCGACAGAACACAAGACACAGTTTTCACACACAGACACTGTAACATTTCAGATTCTGGACTACTAATTTTGCATCTACAGGTCTTTAGAATTAAAAATCACCATCATGTTTAAACATGTTTTAGCATGTTTTTCTTCAGAGAGCCAGTTGAACAGTTTTGGTTGATATTTTTCATTAATTTTCTGCCTTGGGCAGCAACTCAATGCAGAAAATGCTTTCACAAGCTATTAACTTTCAAACATTTGCAAAATTGAAAATGCAGAAGTGCTACCAGGCCTTCCACAATAATTGAATATCTTTCAGAATTTTTTTCTGTCAGAAGAATTTGCTGTATAGCATCTAATCTAACCCTTACTTATGTAACTAACTTCTGTTGGCTCATGAATATTGTGCTCAAATTTGTATGTTACTTCTGACTTTTTGCTTTGAACAGAAACCAACCAAATATTTCTCAATTTGCATTATGAATTTCAAGGGACTTTAATATTCAAGCATTTTTAAAGCAGAATATGTAAATGAAAAACAATATTGATATAAAGCTGTATTGTGCAAGGGCTAGGTGATTATGTGGCAAATTAATATAATTCTCTATGGAACAGTAAAGAATAGAAGGTGCATTAGTAAAGAATAGAAAGTGCATTAGTAAAGAATAGAAAGTGCATTATTTCCACAGAAAAGATGAAAACTACCTCTGATAAGAGAACATATGCCTAATTAGATTATTCCTACTTTATAGACAAACATAGCATCCTTGCAAAATCTTCAGAAGCTCAAAATTCACTAAGAAGTCAGGTTATACATTTGCACAAGGGTTAGATGGAAACGAGAGTAGAAAACCAAAACTCTAAAGTATTCCACCAAAAAAAAAAAATACTTTGTTTTAAGACATTAAAGAAAAACTTGAAGGAAGTAAAAATACTGGATTGACTTACAATCATAATGCAATGTTGGTTTACAATAACAATAAAACTTACAGAGCTATTTTTTGATTCAATGTCTATAAAAGCAACTGAAATTCCAGTTACAGTTCATTCTAAAACTGAAATTTCTAGTTCTAATAATGTCCAAAACTTTACTATAGTAGACTCCTGCTTAAAAACAAAAAAACAAACAAAAAATTCCCTTTAGTTGGAAACATATTCCTTTAGTTTATTATACAACCAGAAAAAGAATTTTAAAATTGTTTTCAAATACTGTCTTGAGGGATTAAATGCAAGCAGTTCTGCTGAAAATTTTCCTTAAGATACACTTTTTTTTAGTGTATATCTGTTTTTCTATGAAAATTCTGCTGACAGGAGGGAAATTCTATTTTCTTTTCATTATTAAGTGTATCACTTAGAAATATTACCAGGTCTCATAAACAATTTCTCAGTAAGAGATTTTTTTTACCAAAAAAAAGCCCCACCAAACAAAAACCAAACAAATAAACAAACCATAAAAAAGAAAAATACAGTGTCATCACTCCTGCTAACTGAGAGAAGAAATTGATGAGATGCACAGAAGTCCATTTGTTCAGAGCTAAAGTAAGTGACCCGGTGTATTGGAACTGCCTTTCTGTGGGAATTAACTTTCTGAACATCTAAATATGGGTTACCTTGATCTCTTTTACTGCTGTGCGCAGACAATGAATAATTTCTGTAGGATATTAGCAGTCTCAAGTTTTCAGCTCTTTGCAGCTACAGGCTCTGATGATGGGTCAGCACTGTGGGTTAATGTCAGCAGGCAGCTCAGCACCACGCAGCTGCCTGCTCACCCCCGCTCAGTATGGGGAGGTAGCCAGAAGGATAAAAGCATGAAAACTTATGATCTGAGATAAAGGCAGTTTAATAGGTACAGCAAAAGCTGTGTGCAGAAGAAGAGCAAAACCACTTCCAGTGGGCAGACAGTGAGTCGGAATCTGGGGCTATTTTTGAAGATTGGAAACTCTAAGTTACTTTATCAATGACTGAAAACAATTTACAATGCAAATTATTGATTGAAAAACTCCTCTGTTAATTTGATTTTCCTCTTCAGTTTCCAAGAACTGATCTACAAGTACAAAGTGACCACACACTACATGATATTTGGGGTGCAGATGAAGGCAAGCAAGGAGGAGATCATGGATGAGCTATGCTCCATCACAGAAAGCCTCACCTTAGTTCCATAGACTGCTACACCCAGCATATCTTAATTGCCAGGGAAAAGAGCCCAGACGAGGTTTACATGTGGAAATCAGAGTCGGGATCCCTAAACTAAAAGCTACAGTAATTTTGTGTAAACCTAGATGACTGGGAAAACTGTAGATCATGTCATTGTTCTGTGGATGAATTTTGGGTGAGCCTGAGACATCTGCACATAACTCCATTGTACCAGGGATCAGGGTCTCCTGTGCCCATTACTCCCGGGGATACCTTTGCATTCCTGAGCTGCCACAGAGGAGATCCAGCATATGCTCTGCACAGTCAATTTTGTGCTGCAGAGGAGAACACCTGGCCTTTCCTAAACAATGAATTGCAGTTTCTGTGTTTGCTTTAAGGCCAGCTGTCTCTTTTTAAACTCACTGCAAATAATGCAACATTGGAAACATTTTCTGATTTGAACTGCTGGAGCCCTGGCTAATTTTCTGTTTTGGATGACTATATTCTTGTAGCTTGCCAAACTGAGTAACGATACCAATGCAGGTTTTAATTTCTTTCTCTTTAAAATTAATAAACATTTTCTAATTGACATGAAAATGAAAATAAATTATATATGGAATGAGTGTTTGACTCTTTTTGGACTTCCAGACATTGCCACTGCAAAAAGCTTGTATTTGATCTCTGACATAGTCTCAGGCTACACTTCTGCTCAGAGCTCCCTGATGTACTAGTGGGTTTTCAAACTGTGTCTTTTTGATTTTGCTGGATTAAAGAAGTGAATTGACGAGTTCTGTGCTAGAGCTGCACCACTGTGAGTTTGGCCTGAAATAGTAACTCCCACAGCGGGACCACTGTCTGCCTATGCTACACTGACTCTGGTGTGCCTGGCTCCTGGCCATGCTGTGTTGTGCAGTTCCTGCTCATACAGGCTGCCTTGCCGACTATTCCATGACTGTCTGATTTGCCTACTATTTACTGGATCAACACACGCAACACCTTTGCCTTTGCCAGCTGGAGGACTAAAGGAAACACAGAAGCAATGCATAAGAGGGAAGGTGTGGGATATTTGCAGGAAAATGGACATATTCTGAACAATCCATATTTTTGAGAAGCACTAGGCCTGCTTGACATAACTCTGAAAGTTGCAAACTGTGTGAAAACTGTGTGTTTATACTTACAAACTATGAAACTATGCAATGTTTATACTTGTTAGCTGTGTGTTTATAGGTATAAGGTATGAGAAAATCATGTGTTTGTAGTTGAAAGTTTTGGGAAACTGGAGATAAAGGGACACCTGAAAAGTCTCAGGAAAATCCCTAAAGGTGGATTGATGGGAGGGACTTTGGGTGGAATAAATGATCTCAGACCGCGAGGACAGAGCACCAGAACCAATGAACTGAAGGCATGAGACGTGTGCACAGACTGAGCTATCCAATCACCTTGTTTTAAGCACGTACCCAGAAAAAACTAACCTGTATAAAAGTTAACTCATTTAAATAATAAATTGAACATCCTCTGATCACATTGATCATCTGTGTGTGTTCTGGAGCTCCTGTGTCCATAGGAAGGTACCAGCTTTTGTGAGTTAATGACAGGAGCCATGCTAGTCATGCCATTAACTTTTCAGCTAGTCTGAAAAGTGTGACTCATTAAATTGAATGTATTTTGTTAGAAGGTCATGGTTTCCAGGTTTTCCCCTATGTCATCATGCACATACAAAGAGTTTAATTAGAGAAGCAGAAGTTCGGTTTTAATGAAAAGCTTTTAACTGTAGATTCTATTATGAAAGATCCCACTCTATGAGTAATGCTAATCATGAGATTATTTGGATTATCTCAGGATCTCTCTGCATAAAGAATATTTAAAACAAAGTTAACTGAAAGCTTGCTTAAACAAAAATAAAAAAAAATGCAGAAGCTACCTTAAAATCTCCCCACCAGACATCCAAGAAGTCACATAAGATTATCTATGAAAGGTTCTGGAGACAACATTTTCCATGATTGTCCTGTTTTCAACACTCCCTCACCTCTCTGTCAACAGCAAATTCTTTGAGGTTATTTTCAAGGTAATTTCAGTATCTCTTATTTTAAAGAGATTACATTAAAGAAACACAGAGAGACACTGTGTTTGACACTTAGCAGAAGCTAAGAGAACTCCTAAGGGAGAACTCAAATCAGTTCCAGTTCCAGAAGCTTTGATGTTCACCTAAAAAGAAGTCATGGGATTTCCTTGTATTTCCCTATAATAAGTGTAAAGTTTACTTTTTGTTCCTAATACAGTGCTTACCTGTCCAGAGCTACACATGATCCAAAATGAAAGATGCTGGGTCTATGGGCTTACTCTATCTGTATATCACCACATAGGTCAAATGCAGTCTGCTGGAAAGAACAGCTTACATTGTACAACAAATTTTCCTGCCTTGCTCAAGCATTGCAGAATGCACAGTCTGCATTGCAGTTTTCATCACTCCTCCCAAAGACAGTGAAACATTCATTTCCACTGCAGTATATCATTAAAAAAAATAGACTGGGAAAACTCTTCCTTTGTTCAAGAGTGAATACACCGACCTACTAGCTCACAGCGAAGTTCACATAGCTTATATTCACTGTTCTTACTGTCATTTGTACAAAACTGAAAAAAGCTGATAAAAGTTTACAAGAATTCAAAACCCTTGCAATAAAATCAGAAGCATATGAACACCAAATGGCTTCAAAACTTCTCTGGCAGTTTTTGGATAAAAGAAGAGAAAATAAGGTCTCCTTTGTCTTGTTTATTGCTTGAACATGAAAGCATTGTCTGAACATAAAATGAATGTTTTATAGAAGACCATAGAAGAAAAAATACTTCCTCTCTTCTTTTCACAGGGTAATTCTAATTTGCCTTTGTCCTTAACAACATCCTTAGCTCGTACCTCAAGTACCATGTTCAGTTTTACGCCCATCACTTTGAAAAGGACACTGAGGTGCTGAAGCAAGCCCAGAGAAGGGCAATAAATATGAGGAGGGTTCTGGAGCACAATTCTGCTGAGGAGCAGCTGTGAGTGTTTAGCCTGAACAAAATGTGGCTCAGGGGAACCTTATCGCTCTGTACAACTCCCTGACAGGAAGTTGTAGCCAAATAGGGGTCAGTCTCTTCTGCCATGTCTCAAGTGAAATGACAAGAGGAAATGGTCTGCACCAGGGGAGGTTCAGATTAGATGGTAGAAAAAAAATTTTCACTGAATGAATGGTTAGGCATTGGAATAACTTTTCCAAAATGATGAGGAGGAGCTTAGTCTAGCCAACAGAAATCTTTCCAAACTTTTTTTTTTGTTTGCTACCACATAGAGAAAAAAGAGAAACTAACTGTAGAACAGGTGTCTCTTTTTCTTCTTTCATAAACAGAACACTGAAATGAGATTGTTAATTGATTCAAATTTTATCCATTGTATCCACAAAGAAAGCAGAAAAATATATGCTGTTTACCTCATTCCTTATTCTGTTTTATTACATCTTCAACATAATTGCTCCTTGTTAAAGTCTGTCATTTTCTCTACATCTAGGTTGTTTACCATCTGAATGTTATAAATCCATTTTGACTACTTGCACAGAAATATATATTTTAAAATATCAGCTTTTTCAGACTTTCTTTTCAGGTTTTTTTTTCTTTGTCGCCTAGATAACTACCTTACCCTTTTTGAAAGCTTGTACAATCTGAATTTTAAGATATGTGCCAATAAAAGGGCTACACCAAAGATAAGAAATCAGTGACTACCATATCACTCTTGCACTGCTACTCTTTATATGGGAGAATAATAAATGAACACTGTAATAGATTGGACAGACTGAAGTGGGAATTAATCAAAGACAAAATGAAATTACCACATTAGCAGAAGTTTATAGGAATGATTTAGAAATTCAGAGTTTGTTATCCTGCTGTCTCTGAGAGAGTGATTTATAATTCCTTCCTCCAGAATAGAGGACTCAATTCTACAAAAACCAAATTACTTACTTACATTAAAAAAAAAAATGTAACTAATAGGAGCAAGTCACATACATTTCCTTCTTGCTCTACATTTATAAAATTCTCTTCCTCTGAAACAGCAGAATCTCACAGAACAAGCTGATAGATTCTTAAATCACAAAAATTGGAAGGCATTAGGAAAGCTCCTTTTCTTCTTCATTACTTGTATTTTTGTTACAACTGTCTAAAACTGCACCTTTGCTAATCTCTGTATAAACATACGATGAGACTACAATCCGTGCTCTGAAAGACTGTGTAGTGTAGGAGCCTTGAAGAGGCGGTGGATGCAAAATGAAAGTGTGTAGGGTGCAAGTAGAGCAAACACATTTTGCTAGTTTATATTCCTGAAAGCAGCCTCCAAAGTCCAGTTTGTTCTTCTCCAGCCACTGCTGTGAAAATATTTATTTCAGATTTTAAAAGGATGTTTCCAGCAGAAGTTTGAGCAGGATAACCTAAGTAGATTGACAAAGTGTGCACAGGGATTTGAAGAGCTGCTGTAGAGCTCCCTCCCCTGCTAGGTTACCACGACAAGAGCTGCAAACACCTGCTGTGGTGCTGTCCTGTCATAAACTGACAAGGTCCAACTGCTGGTGTAGCACAGGCAGCAAGGTCAGAGAGATTTTTTCCTGCACTTAGAACTCTGAACCATATAAGTGGGTTGCAGCTGTGCCAGTTACAAATAAGGAGCACTGTCCAGCCTTTCTTCTCAATTAGAGAAGTTGTAATTCTTTTCAGAGTTTACGTAGTGCTTCATCCTTTGTTTGGGTGTTCTCCTTTAGTTTGTTTATTTGCTGAACTGTTTGTATGATTTTCACTATAACTACATGACTCAAGATGTGGTGTGACATATTTATCACTTATTCTTTAAGTGTCTCTAAAGTTTTGGGTCTAAAAAGCACTTGAAAAGTCTAAGCTGAAATTTTATACAATGATTTCCAAACTTCTAATGCACTTCTTTCCTGTAATCTACAGTATGTTTGAATTTGTATTCATCATCATCATCATCGTCATGGCTAGGCTTCGCAAATGAAGATTTGGGAAGGACTCTACCCACATTTGTTACAGGTGCACTGGTGGCTAAAAAGGCCAATATGAGATGGGCATGTCTGGTTGCAAAAGGCACAGCAGAAGGACTCCTTAGATGGCATATTCTGCAAGGCACGATACTTTCTGCATTGTCTTTTCTCGTCGAGAGTGATCCTGCGTGCTTTCTCAAAAGCATCAGCGGCGTTATGGATGATGTGTCTCCAGACCTCCCAATTGGAGGCCAGAGTAGACCAGTTATGGTGATCAATATGGCCGAGATGTTGTTTCAGGAAGTCCTTGTATCTTCTCTTTGGGGCTCCCCTCATGTGGCAGCCAGTGGCAAGTTCACCATAAAGCGAGATCTTAGGGAGGTGGTGGTCCTTCATCCTTGAGACGTGCCCTGCCCAGCAGAGCTGTGTTCTCAGCAACATGGCCTCAATGCTTGTGATTGCTGCTTGTTCTAGAACAGACCAGTGGATGTTTAGGATCCAGGCGCAGAAAGTAGAGAAAGAGGGGGAGCTTCACCAGTGTGGACTACGCCCTCGTGGGAGATGAGAGGAGGAGCCTCGGAACACACAGAGGAGAAGGACAACTCTAATTCCAAACCCGGGCAGATGGAGCTCGTTAAGCCCTGTAAGGCCATCCATCTAAGAGAAGGTCACTCTAACTAAACCTATCTCCTGAGGACCTCGCTGCCACCGTCCAAGCTCGCTCGGCCCTGGCAGATGAACTTTAGGATTAAAGGGTGGGTCCAGTTCTGTGCATACTCCATCTCACCTAAAAAATCCATTGTGCAGGTTCAAAGGCCTTACCTACATTTGCAAAGGGCAATTTGTATTAATAAATTAATAACTAACAAGCACCTGTCTGGACATCTGCATGTCCCTTTTATGAATATTTTATCTTCCATATACATGCGCAATATTGTGAATTCTGTATACTTTTTGTCAGTGTGGTTGTCAGGTACAATAAAAAATTTTCACAGCAGAAAATACCACTGAATGTTACCTGTTCCACTCTAAATACCAACCTGAGATATCAACCGGAGAGTGACAGAGTTTCTTCAAATAAAGATCTCAGTCCATAGGGTCTGAAATGGAAATGACATGCAAATATTATCCTGCCTAACATTTTAAACATGTCTTTTAAATCACTTAGATTTAGGAAGGTATTTGGAAGTCCTATTATTGGATTAAATTATAAATAATGATAGCACTGAAAATTACTTAGAGAAAGTATCCTCATGATGTATTTACCTAATTTGAGGGTAATCTGGAAAAACAAGAAGACAAAATAGAGCTATAAATCATTGGGGTTTCCAGCTCTGTTGCAAAGTAATCTAATACATTTGAAAAGCTAAAGTTTGACTTATTTATAGTTTAACTGTTATATTTATAAGACAAAAGGGAACAAGATTTTCTAGAGATTGTGGAGTATTTTTCCTTGCTATGGAACCAACATATTATATTTTCATGAATTATGTAAATAAAAAATAATATTTTTTTCATATAGATAGTTCTCAGTGATACACTATCTAAAAATTAAAACAGGAGAGACAGAAACTGTGTTTATGCTAACACAACATTACCACCTTGCACTATCTTTGCCATGCCATAGCAGCACAAAGGGGGTGAATGATAAGCAGGAAACACCACAATTCTACACTTCTTTTGATTCCTTCTGGTATGAAAAGGGAGATACTATGCTTCAAACAAAAATAGCTTAAGTTATAGCACAAAGAGAATGTTGTCACAAGGTTCAGTTATCTTTCATATATAGGAAGCAAAACAAAACAATTCATCTATATGTTAGAGAGTATCTCGATCCTGTAGAACTTAATAATAAGGTTTAGTGCCTGTGGATCAAAATCAGGGGGGAGGCCAACAAGGCTGATATCCTGGTGAGAGTCTGTTACAGACCACTCAACCAGGATGATGAAGGTGATGAATTATTCTACAAGCAGCTGGCAGATGTCTCAAAATCTCCAGCCCTTGTTCTTGTGGGTGACTTTAACCTGCTGGATGTCTGCTGGGAACTCCACACAGCTGAGAAGAGACAGTCTAGGAGATTCCTAGAGGGTATAGAAGATAATTTCCTGTTCCAGCTGGTAAATGAGCCTACCAGGGATGGGTCTCCACTAGACCTGTTCACAAACAGAGAGGGGCTGGTGGGAGATGTGGTGGTCGGAGGCCATCTGGAGCACAGTGACCATGAAATAATAGTTTTCAATACTCAGGGATGCAAGGAGGGCCATCAATAAAACCTCTACACTGGACTTCCAGAGGGCAGATTTTGGCCTATTCAGAAGACTGCTTCAGAGGGTAACTCTGGGAAAGAGCCCTTGAAAACAAAGGGGTCCAGGAGGGATGGACATGCTTCAAGAAGGAAGTCTTCTTGAAGGAAGTCTTCTGCTCCCTGCAGGAGCAGGCTGTCCCAGTGTGCCGAAAGGCGAACCGGAGGGGAAGACGACCAGTCTGGCTGAACAGAGAGATTTTGAAGGAAATTAGGGTAAAAAAGAGAGCTTAACAATTATGGAAAAAAGGGCTGGCTACTCATGAAGAGTTTAGGAATATAGTTAGGTAATGCAGAAAGAAAATTAGAGAGACAACGGCAAAATTTGAACTCAATCTTGCCACTTCTGTTAAGAATAACAAAAAGTCTTTCTACAGGTACGTCAGTAGCAAAAGGAGGGTCAGGGAAAACCTCCATTCTTTATTGGACATGGGCGGGAACATAGTTATCAAAGATGAGGAACAGACTGAGGTATTTAATACCTTCTTTACCTCAGTTTTCAACAGTAAGACAGGTTGTCCTGAGGACAACTGGCTTCTGGAGCTTGTAGACAGAGATAAGAAGCTGAATAGCCCCCTTGTAATCCAGGAGGAAACAGTTAGCGACCTGTTGAGCCACCTGGATCCTCACAAGTCTATGGGACCAGATGGGATCCACCCAAGAGTGATAAGGGAGCTGGCAGAAGAGCTCGCCAAACCTCTCTCCACCATCTACCAACAGTCCTGGCTCACTGGGGAGGTCCCAGATGATTGGAAGTTGGTGAATGTCACGCTAATCCACAAAAAGGGCCGGAAGGAGGATCCAGGAAACTACAGGCCCGTCGGCCTGACCTCAGTGCAGGGCAAGGTTATGGAGCAGATCATCCTAATTGCAATCACCTGCAGCACCTACAGGATGGACAAAAGATCAGATCCAGCCAGCACGGGTTTAGGAGAGGCAGGTCCTGTCTGACCAACCTGATCTCCTTTTATGATCAGGTGACCTGCCTGGTGAATGAGGGGAAGGCCGTGGATGTGGTCTATCCGGACTTCAGCAAAGCCTTTGAAACAGTCTCCCACAGCATTCTCCTGAAAAAGCTGCAGCCCATGGCTTGGACAGGGACACTCTGTGCTGGGTTAAGAACTGGCTGATGGCCAGGCCCAGAGAGTGGTGGTGAACAGGGCTGTGTCCAGTTGGTGCTGGTCACTAGTGATGTCCCCCAGGGATCAGTGTTGGGCTCAGTCCTGTTAAATATCTTTATTGATGATTTAGATGAGGGGATTGAGTCCACCATCAGCAAATTTGCAGATGACACCAAACTGTGGAGGAATGTCAATCAGCTGGAAGGCAGAAGGGCTCTGCAGAGGGACCTGGACAAGCTGGAGAGATGGTCTGATTCCAACGGGATGAGATTCAACAAGGCCAAGTGCCGGGTCCTGCACTTTGGCCACAACAACCCCATGCAGCGCTACAGGCTGGGCACAGAGTGGCTGGAGAGCAACCAGACAGAGAGAGACCAGGGAGTTTGGATTGACAGGAAGCTGAACATGAGCCAGCAGTGTGCCCAGGTGGCCAAGAAGGCCAATGGCATCCTGGCCTGGATCAGGAACAGTGTGGCCAACAGGACCAGGGAAGTGATTCTTCCTCTGTACTCAGCGCTGGTGAGGCCACACCTGGAGTCCTGTGTCAAGCTCTGGGCCCCTCAGTTCAGGAAGGATATTGAGGGGCTGGAGCAGGTCCAGAGAAGAGCAACGAGGCTGGTGAAGGGACTCGAGCACAAGTCCTATGAAGAGAGGCTGAGGGAGCTGGGGTTGTTTAGCCTGGAGGAGACTCAGGGGAGACCTCGTCACTCTCTACAGCTCCCTGAAAGGAGGTTGTAGCCAGGTGGGGGTTGGTCTCTTCTCCCAGGCAACTATCAGTAAGACAAGAGGGCAAGATCTTAAGCTGTACCAGGGGAGGTTTAGGTTAGATATTAGGAAGAAATTTTTTACAGAGAAGGTAATCAGGTACTGGAATGGACTGCCCAGGGAAGTAGTGGATTCTTCATCCCTGGAGGTTTTTAAGATGAGACTGGATTTGGCACTTAGTGACATGGTCTAGTAACCACAGTGATAGTGGATCAAGGGCTGGACTTGATGATCTCGGAGGTTGTTTCCAACACAGAATTCTATGATTCTATGATAAATGTGAAATTACTGGGGCAGAATGCATACAGTTTCATTCCTTTTTCTCCTTGAATGTTGCACTCTTGCTTTTCTACGCTATTTTTTCACACAACATCTCTTTTGATGCATCATTTCTTTTTTCTCTTATAGTGCCTTCTCCTTTTCTTTCCACCTCATGTTCCCGCATTTGCTTTTCTGATTTTGTGATGCTTATTTAAGATTGGTCTCACCAAGTCTCCTGAGCATTTTGCTGCAGTGAGAACTGTATGAAAACACTGTAATTTTATTCAAACACAGAAATAAATAATTAACATCCATAGAACTTTGAATGAATATAGATTGAAACAAAAAGGAAAACCATAGACAGATTCACTAAGAGATTCAATTTGTCAAGCTGAGGTTTGCATACAAAACCAAACAAAAATTAAAAAAAGTAAGTGTACTCAGAGGGTTTCTTTTACTATGCAAATAAACGTAAATCCACACTTTAACCATTAGGCTACAATGCAATGAGCAATTTTTCAGCTTGTAGTCCACAAAAATTGTCTTTAGAAACTTCATATGGACTATACAGAAAGATAATTATGTAGAATTTTTCAAGTGGTTTGCTTTTACTCTTGAAAAACTGTGGCGAAAAAAATTAGAAAAGCCTTTAATTGCTGATCCTTAGTTGCGTGATTTCGTTGGTTAAGAAAGATCAAAACCAACCAGAAAACCCCCACAGAACAAAACTGTCATAACACAAGGTAGATCACAGAAACTGGCACACTGTAACAATGGAGTCCTCAGAGGATGAAACCTATCTGTGCTTCTTGGTAAGTCATTCACCTCACGGAAGAAACAAAATACATTCCCATGCTTGAGTAATTGGAATGTGTTTAAGCCTTTGATTTTCTCATGTCTTCAGACAGAAGCATCTCCCTTCTGCCTTTGGCTTCTTCCTTTTTCATGAGCCCAGGATTTCCCCAATTTTAAAGAAGTTCTGCTTCCACTGACAGTGCCTCCTCTATAGTGAGCTGTGTACATGCCTAGACAGAGAAAATGATCAGGGAGAGGAAAAGTCTATAAATGGCCTCATGGAGTAACTTTTTTGTTTTTGCCATGTCAGATTAAAAAGTGTCCTGCAGCATGAAAACATAACTACCTTCTTCTGGAGGAATCAACTGGGTATAAAACTAAGTTAGTCAGAGGATTGAGGCAACTAGTTCGCATCCATCTAAGGCTAAAATATTAGCATGAGGTCATACATATCTGTATTTTGGAGAGTTGGTTCAGAAGTGACTGAATTAATTTTGGCTGGCTATAGAAATTAGTGGAGAAGAGCAGCTCTTCTACCTATAGGTATATGAATATGAGATGTCTAAACTAGGTTACATGTCTAGACATCTGGTACAATTAGAGAAGGAAACAGGAACTTCTAAGTACTCATTCATTCTCAAACACATCATAGATTAATGTGAGAAGGTATCTGTTTCCCTCTGCCATTTATAAAGGTAGCCTAGACAACCAACTCAGTCTAGATGCCATTTAGATTGCTAAAATAATGCAAAACAAATTTTTGTATTTTTTTGGGAATGGTTGCAGATATTGTCTAAAATAATTACATTCAACAATATCATCAGATTTTAACTATAAAAAAGAAAAATGTCCACTGCTACAGATGAACAAGCAATAAAGCTATGAATTAAACTGTTTGAAAACAGATCAATCAAAGAAGTGACCAGGAAATGCTAAATACAAAACTTTATATTGCTCTGATCCCTAGGAAACACAACAAATAGTTGAGTAATGTCAACACACACAAGAAAAAAAAATTACTATTTGATTTTCCAGCCTATAACAAATATATTTCCGATGTTATATTTCTTAAGAGATGTTCCTTTCTGAAAGCATGCTTTATTTTCTGATGACAAGCAGATAGTATGTAGTGATTTCCATCTCAAAAGGCGAAAATGTGACAGATGTAATGTAAAGAAACAACTGGAAAAAACTACCCCTGCCAAGGAATCTCTAGAGCTTTAATTACAATTAAAAACTGAAGTAGTGGCAAACCTAAATTAGACTAACCATGAACAATGATAATGTATTTAGTAATTTTAGTATTCCTTGTTAGAGCTCAGTAATGGATTCCAGGCTTTTTCAAGCACTTTTTCAGTGCAGAGTCACATGAAAAATAGTCATTCAGATAATGTTTCAAAACAATATCACATTTCAGGAAGTCTTTTGGATTTTTTTAATCAGAGATGGTCTATGTTATAGAGACTCTAAGAACATTTTAGAAATCTGCTTGGGAACAATCTCTAAATGCCATTTGTCTGATCAGGAACTTGTATTTATTCATTGCTGTAGTACCCAAGTAAATTGCTGACATTGATACATTTATGCAATGCTTGCGTCACTATTATTCTAATTTTACAGTAGGAAGATTGGGATGCATCGCATCAGCTGTGTTTTACTCCCTCTAACTACAGCTGTCTAAGAGTCAAGGGTTCCAGTGCACCCTCACAGAGTAGCCTGCTGTCTAATCCACAGCAACAGGGAGATTTCCCCTCCCGTGAGAGGGAAATCCATCCTATCTGAGAAACTTGTCTGAGAATGGCATAAAAAAAAAATCTGTTTCCCATGACTAAACCACGGTGATGAGTTTAGTGTCAATTCTAATGCCTAGATGAAGGAAATTATGAAAGGAATGCTATTTATGTGACAAGTTTCGTATCAGATGAGAAGGAATTCGATATCAAGTTGAGATTTGAAACATCAATATGTTTTTTCTGTTTGCAGATTATGTGTCTCAAACTAGAAACTGCTTCTCAAAAGGCTGTCATGGATATGAGTTGAATTTGTATTGATGGTCAAGTGCAAGTATGGATCTGTGGCCTGGCACTTTCAAATATCTGATATGGGATTTGAAGAACAACTGGCAACATTTCAGGTCACTTGTGATTATTTAAAACTCACTTTGCAAGTTTGTGGGGGTTTTTTTTAAAAAAATCACAACAGTTGTGATATGCCTTGAAGAATAAGTCTGTTTAGTGGGATAGGAAGAAGGGTCAAAAAAATTTGCCAGGAACACTAAAACATGCTAAGTACAAAGATTTCACTAATCTAACTCCCAGCCTCAGCTGATGTGACTAATACAGAATAGTTTCTAATTCTTTTGTATGTACCAGTAGTACAATGAAAAATGAAACTCAGTTATATGGTTTATGTACTAAAGAGCTGAAACACAGACCACAGCTCTGCTATGCCAACAATTCACAGCTCTGCTATGCCAACAATTCACAGTATTTCAGCCGTCCACATGCAATCTTAGTAGCACTCACCAACCCATCAGTTTTGGCATGAATTCAGGAGCTCTGCCTCTGTAAACAACACCACTGAGTTTATTCTTTAAACATTAAAATGTAGGCCACAAAGGTGATGGCATATCGCTTGAGTTACCATCACCTGACCTGCCTTCTTTAATGCCCTGAAAAGTGAGGTAGTGTAAAAATTCAACAAATCCCTGTACAGTAGGGTTGAAATAACACAGCCTAAATAATTACCTTATTCCAAGATTACATGAGTTCTGTATTCCACCTGAACTGCACATAGATTTGGCAATATAAGAAGACCTTTGGTCATACATGACATTTACTTGGTACAGATGATATGACACCTCTGCTGAGGGTCCAAATCTTCAACTGCTGCTGAATGTGTTACATGGTGTTACGTACAGTAGTTATTCTAATATTTTTTCTTGGGACTTGTTTTTTTTTCTGATTCTTTAGTTCAAATAAGATGTGAAGCCTATGAAGGGATCAACAAGGAGAAAAGCAAAGTTCCGTGTAAATGCACCTAAATCCTTTCCAGATTAGGAATTTTGTATTTTTGTATTCAGACATGAGTTTCATGATTTGGGTCTATCACTCTTTTCATTTCCTGAGATAAAACATTGTGCTTTCTTCAGGGTGTTATTATTATTCTTATTGTTGTTGTTTTTATTATTATTATTATTATTCCAGGAATGCAGAGCCTTGTGCATTTAGCTGCTACCATGCAAAGCAAAATATGAGTAAGGAGCATGGGGATCAATGATTATAGCGAACAGAATGACATCATGACTCCAGTGTTATAATTTCAATTCCTGACAATACCAACTGAACTGTGGTCCTCAGATCCATTAATTAGCAATTTGTTTCTATATCTTGACATGGTACATTCTTCTCACTCTAAATATTTGGCAAAATATTGGGGAAAATTAATAACTGAGCAGTCATGCTGAGTCTGCTTTCAGGGAGATCCGGCACACAGTGGTTCACATGTATGTGTACGTATAAAATTGTATGTCTTTAAACTTCATACTTAGTAAGTTTTTTCCAACACATTGTTAAATATGTTCATCAACAATTTCTATATCCTGATCACTATGGATGTATACAGTGGATGTATAATTAATATAATTATGCACAACTTAGGATTTAAGTAATGTTTTCATTCTGCATGCATGTTCTATTTTCTAACTTATAAAGAAATTCAATGTTTAAATATATTAAAAAGATTTTATAAAAACATTGACATAGCTGGATGAATAGGTTTTTACCAAAAAATCTTATGAGCAAGAGAATAATGGCTCAGATATAAAAATTTGTAAATGTTTTTCATTAAATGCAGAGGTAAAGTGCTGTTAAATTCTAACACCATATTCTGAAATGTGAGCTTACTTAAAATATGTGGTTTCCCTGTGTTTAAACAAGAATGAGATCCAGTTTCCAAACAAAGATAGGTCATGTTAAAACAGAGAAGCTCATCTGCAGGAATAAATCAATAAATGGAAGTCAAAGTCAAATTTTGCAATCTCTCATATAAGATTGTGATGCAAAAGCAGAACCATATCGCAAAGAGAGAGAAACTAGGTGTTGACAACAAATGTCATTAAACCAAATATATATTGCATACACCATAGAAGTAACTATCTAGCCCAGTAGTTCCTTGAGCCTCATGAGAGCAAATATCTTCCTAGTAGCTCACTGTACAACTCAGAAAAAAATTTCCTTAAACTTGAAACCTCGTGTTTATGTCTGTTTCTGTTGGTAGAAAACAAGTTTAATTGCATTTTTTCAATAGTGATTCCTGCTTTGTTATGGTATGACTTGATGCAATGTTTGTGAGGAGTCCATATATGGACATATTAAGTACATTAGACATCTCTAAATTATTTTTAAATGTGTAGAAGAAATTATTATATTAACAAACTACTTAGCAAAGTTTTTTGTAGCCATCATGGCTTAAACAATGCCAAATATGTTTATATGTGTACCTCTAATGTCTGCTACCAGATCTATTTATACAAAGGTGAAACTGGATGAGCTTTTGTCCATCAGATCAGTGGTGTCTAAGTCCAAAGTTGGAACAGACAAGCCTTAAACCTATATATTGTGGTACTTTGGAATGAATTACAGTAATCTAAGGAGCTAATAATCAAAGGAAGTCACAGATTATGCTTCGGAGACAGGTCTGGCAGTCCCTAAATCATTGTATGTCCAAAACCAAAAGGTAGACTTTATTTATTCACATCCTCACTTCTGTTACTGGCCACAGTTGGATGAGATGCAGCTGACGAGAGGCTGAACTGCCTGTGGCAGTACAGCTGATGTCCACCACTTTGAGGTTTGCCTGATTTGCACTGGGACTCAAACAAATCATGTGGGTATATTTCTTTTATTTTAACACATCTGCCTTGTAGATTCAACAGGTGACCTAATTTTTGAGAAGATACAAATTTATCCATATTCATGGATTACAAAGGCCTCTGTACAGTGTCTATTCCCAAGTAAATAGTTTCAGTCTATTTAGCTTTTATTGTCATTATGGAAGCAATTTCACAGCTCTGATCATCCTCTCCATGTTTTTCTAGATCTACTTTGTCACCTTAAGAGGACCAACACGAACAATATGTTCATTCACCGACTTTCCTATTTTGTTGATATTTTTTTCTAACTAATCATAATGGTCTAGTTACTTTTTCAATTGCTTAAGCATTAAGATGATGTTCTCAAGTAGCTTTAGTGGTGATTGGAATTTTGTTCCCTGAATAGCAACCCTATTTACAAGGAGCAAATGTTTATGTATTATTAGGATTTTTTCCTTCCCACTGGGTGTATTATTTTGGATTTTCTTACATTGACTTACTTTTAACATATTTCAGCCAGTACCAAAACCTCTTTTGCATCTCTTCTAGACACTTTTAAATTTTCTTGTTCTGGTTAATTTGATGCCATCTTCAAACTTTATTTTGTCTTTCATCTACTGCTCCAAATAATTTTTGAATGCATTGAATAAAACAAATTATGCTTAGTTGTAACTTAGTTTTAACTTTAACATGGGATGATACAGCTCTTTCATTAGGATGTATTTAAACTTCACTCCTTTTATTGTTGTTCTTGTCCTCTTTCAGCATCAAAGACCTTATGGATAAAATCCACCTAGCAGTTTCTCAATGTGTACAGATGGTTAAAGAGACTCAGAGCAAGGCAGGTCTACAGGTGCAGTTTACAACTTTTCCAAAGAGGAATCAGCCACAATTTTTAAACATGTTTCATGTTGTTGCTCCTGCCAATTTTTTAAACATGCTCCCCAAGATTTATATTTCTTTCCTTTAAAAAAAAATAAATAAATAAAAAAGGTGTTTGTAGGACTTGTAAGAGCTACTATTTGCCTGAGGCACATCTATACATCATTAAAAAAACAGGTATCTTCAGCCATCCATATTGTAACACTAACAAAGCCAACAAAAGTTAGAGATGCAATAAAAGTTCATACATGTGCAAGAGAGTTAAAACTGATTTTTTATTGTTTTAGAATAAACAGCTATCTGTTAAAGGATTGTCAGACAGACCAAAACTTCTCTCTCTCAGCAATTGTAAATTCAAAATTAAGGAGTTTTAATCGAGGAAGTGTGGAAAAAACAGAAGAAATAACAACCTTTTATTAAAAGATATATGTATGTTGCTAAAAACAGTAACAGAACACAAAAAAACTAGACAATAATCCTAGAAAAAAAAACCAAAAACTGACTTGCTGTATATTCGTACGTCATGCTACCTCCTGCACCATTTGTCCACTGAACATGAAAAAGAGTGACAATTAAACATTTTCTTATTCTTCACCAAAAATCTTCAAATACCCTCAAAAGCATTGCTAAAAGTGCAGTGTCAGTCTTTTAGGAACGATGTATTGGGTTACTGCTTCTTTTTTTTCATTCCTCTTTGCTTCCATACACCTGAAAGAATACAAACTGTCAGTGTACCGTACTTTGGAAAATATAGTGTTAGAGAGTACTCTAACACAGAAGTGGAAAAAGTCTTCCTTTGTACTGACAAGAAAGCTACTAAAACTACATGAAAAACATGAAGGTCTGATTTAGGGTCCTTTTATTCCTGCAATAAAAGGAGTAGAATGGAGAAGACATCTGGATCTAACAGCAGATTTTACATCTTGCTTCTGGGAGAAAATGTAGCAATTACCCTAAAATGGGTATGATTCACAAGGGAAAAGAAGGGTAACAATGTAATCACATATTTTCTATAGGTGGCAAAGACATGCAAGTCATGGAAATATGGCCAAAATATGAAGTCAAATTACCATTTTAATTAGACTTTTTGTTTGTAGTAGAACATATTGACCAAATACAGAAGAGATAAACCTGTAGTTTAGAAATATATCCAAGGATCTGTGAATATTCGACCAAGTTCTTGAGTCTGAAGTGGAAGTTTTTAGAAGAAGTTTAAGCAAATGTAATTTTTTCTTGCATGCAAATGAAAAACAATGAAACAATTAAAATAGAGCACAACTGCGCTGTGCCAAGTAAAAGTAACTGCTGGATAAAATGTATGTTTGAGTGTTCTTTGGAAGCATAGATGGCAGCTGAGATGTCCACCTTTATTCTGAGGTCAGCTGTTCCCCACAGTCACAGTTAAACCAGGAGGTGAGAGTACTGTAAGAAAGCAGAACTGTGCTGTTAGTAGATGGAGGATCTAAATCAGACACTCAAACTGAAGTAGGCCTATAGTCTTCCTAACTATATCTGAATCATTCTCTCAGCTTCTAAGATTTCCTTTTAGCCCAGCTAACCATAATTTAATGGTAAGAATAGAATTTATTTGAATTATATGATCCTCTGTGAATGTCTCCTCTAGTTATCTCTCTGTGGCTAAATCTCAGCAACCCCTTTTCTTATTATACTTCAACGATTTTGACATGATGCTCTACCCTCCGGTCCCCCCATATGAGCAAAGATATATATTTTTACCAGTTCTCCTGAATTCAAATGTAGTAAAATATTTTCAGGTGTACTCTGGGGCTTATCAGTTTAGCTTGCTGGGTAAGCTAAGTCTCAAAGTGATTACAAGACAGTCTGTATTAGAAGTGTCACAAATGAAAACAAGGATGAAATGGCCTGCTGGAAAATACACCAGGACTCGGATTACAGCAGCCAAGTTGTAAACAATGTTATGAACTGACAATTTTAAACTCTGAAAAATACTTGAGCAATGGAACAAAGCAAAAATGTAAAAAATGTTATTTAGGATATAATGAGGCAACTGTTCCTAGGAGATAGATAAATTTTCTTTAGAACAGTATAATAATTCTCAGGCTTTGTCAATCACATAGTGATATATTACTAACAAAGTAGATTACACTATCTTATATGTACTCATGTTTCTCATGTCCTTGGAAAAACACTAAAAACACATGTGGTTGAGTTTGAATACAATTTGCATCTTAGTAAGGTCTCAGCTTGTCATTGCTCCTTATCCTGGACTTAGAAAAGAAGGTTGAAGCAGGAAATTCTTTTGAATATGGAAAAATAGGAAATATTCTAATCTATATAGCTGCAAAGCAAGACATGAATTTACTATACTATCCATACAGTAGAACAGGTACTACAAAATCCATGCCATTCTGGAGTAAAAAACCCACAGAAATCCAATTACCTGGATATTTTTCAGAAACATCTATAAATTCTGTATGTCTGGAATGCAGAAAAAGATTCTAGAAAAAGCTTAATGCAACAACACAAAAGTCAGAAAATATCAAAACACATATCTTCCACATCAAACATTATTCCAAGAACAACAACAAAAACATCTTAATCTATATCTTCAGAAAACCTTTGATTTTCAGTAAGAAATCCAATTAATAAAAAAATTTCTTTTTATTTACTTGTGATGCATTATAAGAGTGGAAATTGGGCATTTTCATTTCTTGTTTCTTTTATACAAAAGAACATGAACTCAATTCTTACATATATCATGGGAGCTATATTAAATTATGGAAATGATCCCCCATATATATCTGTTCTCCATCTGGTGTCAGATGGCCATTAGACATCTAAAATTATTACATGTCAGTAAAGCTCGTTCACATTGATGGAATTTTTTTGATTTTCGTCTGTCAAAGATCTGCTCCAACATTCCACAAAATCATTTACTGAAAACCCAGAACAAAAATCCATGTTTAACTCAATATATTCAATATAATCTAAATGTCCTCTTAAAAAGCAGACTCGAATCTTCTGTACTAAAAGAAAACATTAAATGTTTAAAAAGCATTTGGATTGAATACAGGAAAATAGGTTGAAAGGAAATAGAAGAAAAATTCTGCTTTTTTTTTTCTTTAGACCTCAAGACTATTTTATAAACCTGATGGTTACAATTATTTTAATGTTTTAAAGTAAAAATATAATTTGGATTTTGTTTTTTCAGTATTCTGAAAGAACATTTTTATCACATCAATATGTCCAGACTTTGTTTCTACCCCTAGGATACAAGAAAAGGGGCTTGTAATTAGTAGTGGGTTTTTTTATAAATTGCACAATCTAAAGGAAATGTGTTCTTTTCCGGCTGAAATTTTAATAAAAGTAATCATGTATTTGTAAGGAAACCAGTTGCTGTGGAAACTATTTTCCACTGTCTAAACTCCACAAATAATGAAAAATACAAACACATAAAAAACCACTGAAAGGTGGGTTTTTTCATGTTGACTTTGCCAAGGAGGTCACTCAATCAAATACATTAACTTAATGATGCTAAACAATAGATAAAAGAAAAAATAAATAGATTACTTAGGCTACGCTGTAAGTTCCAAGCACTATCTCAGTCTTATGCTCATGCAAAACTTTTACAAATACATTAGAGCTTCTATTTTCAAAGACTTTTTCCTCTAGAGCCTCATGAATCTTCTGCTTATCTAAAATCTAGTGAAATGTATTCTCTGAAGAAAGTAGTTGCATAAAAGCAAAAAAAAAAAAAATAAAGGAAATAAAGTCTGTGCAACTGGCTCTTGAATGCATTTCTTGATATGCTGATGATCAACTGTTGCTTGACTATAAGAGTGAGTTAGATATGATATAATATTTAGGCTTATAGATTCTGAAAATACCCAAGTGTGTCACAATTTTAGGTTTTGTTCCAACAATGCTATGCTCTAAAGTTAATCCCTAGAGAACTGGACACACCTTCTCACTCTCAGGGAACAGTAGACAAAAGGAAGCAGAACTTCTTCTTGATAAATGCTGGCAAAGTCCAAAGAAGCCAAACACTTTTATCATCTTGACATTTTCTAAAACACTTCCCTATTCATTATCAGACTCAGTACATAAGAAATGACATTCACATTTCTTCCTTAATGGAAATTCTTTCTGCTGTTATGAGCAACTCTATTGACAGAGCGAGCCAAGTCCAGCCCACAGCACAATTTTGGCAATAAAATACCTGGAGATTTTGATGTTTGGAGACTTGAGCTGCATATTGGTAATAATTTTCACAACTGGTACCAACTTTCTGTTACTATTCATCAGAGGCTCTCAAAGAAGTTTGCAAACTTTACTTATGCCTTGCCTCATGAGAGTGAGATTAAGTAGTGTGAGATCAGCTTTCTCCATTTCACAAGCAACAAACTGATTCACATGGCAGTTTGACACCTGAATAATTGCCCTATATTTAATTTAAAAAAATTGTTCCAGTAATTTGTAGTATTTTTGCAAATTTAATGTTTGCAGATTGAAAAAAAACAAAATTGATATATGATGGTCTGTTTGTGACTGTACAAATCCTTAGCTTGACCATGTGGGTCTTTCCCTATCCTCTCATCTTCTGAATACATTATCCCTATGATAGTGCAGGACTGAATATTCTTTATTCTTTTCCCTGTTTCCTCACTCCTCGATAAAATCAACAAGACCAAGTCGCTGCTAGAGGAGCAATGCAGGGGTACAGCCAAGACAGGCACTATGCAGAGGATATGGGGGCCCCCAAAAGTGGCCCCACATCACCCCTGCATTGCACCCTGTTGTACCCCCAATTTGTTACAGGTGTGAATAGACACACCTGCACAACCTTTCTCTGAGTGTCCCCAAGCCTTCCTCCCTCTCCTCCTCCTCCTCCATTCCATGGGGGAAGCCCACCTTTTTTACTCCAAATTTTTTAATTTTTTCACAAGTTTTCTCCAAACTTTTTAGCCTCCCTTTATTTCATTCCAAATACCCCATTTTTGAAATAAAGTTTTTATTTCCCCAAATCCCCCTTTTCCCCTAAATCTTCCTTTTCCCCCTACAAATTCCCCTTTTTTACCCAAAAATACCTCATTTTCCTGCATATTCCCCCTTTTCACCCCAAATTCCTGTTTATTAATCCCCAAATCTCATTTTTCCCTCCCAAACTCCTGTTTTTTTCCCCCTTAGAATCCTCACTTTTAAAAGAAACTCCCTCATTTTTCATGAAAAATCCCCTTTATTCCCCAAAAATCTCCCATTTTTCCCTCCACAATAGGATGCTCATACCCATAGGAACCCCCTAGTAGGCCTCCCAGGTGAGGACCCTTGGAGCCAGGTGATGCTGGCCCTCATCCCTCAGGTGGTCCAGGTATTCTCAGGGGTCACAGTGGTCATAGCAATGTGCTCAGACTTTTAGTGAGGTCCACCCAAGACACTTCAGCTCCAGCTGTGGGGCAGGACCATCTGTGTGACCCACATACTGCCGCACAGCTCCACGTATGACCAATCCCAAGGGCTATCTGGCTGTGGGGCAGGACCCATTGCATGACCTACATCCTGCCCCACACCTGCCCCACAGCCTGACCCACAGCTCCAGGTCCAACTCAAAGCAGGCATTTCCCATCTGTGGAACAGGACTCATGGCCTTGGTGCCTGGTCCATAACCCACCCCATCACACTGCCTCACACCCCCAACTTCAGGGGCTCAGCCCCACAGACACAGGTAGCAGCACAACAGTAATGCCAGGGCTACAAGTTGTGTCCCTACAACAGAGGTGATACGTGCTCCCTCAAAATTCTCACCTCGTACCTTAAAATGGATTTGAACCAAATGCACTAAATGCAAAACACATTAAACTAAAATTTCTGGAAACTAGCTGTATGAGAACAGAAATCAGCTGAAGCAGTAGGTGCCCTAAAATCAAAAGAATAGCTTAAAATTGAGATTTTTACAGTTATCAGTTTTTCTCATGTTCATTTTTTCTTGATCATGTTAATATATTACATATTTACCCAAACTCAAGTTACTTTGAAGATTTAATTATTATATAAATTTATGGAAATCAAACTAGAAAACCAGGTCAGTCAATAAATATCATTTACACTGTAATGGAAAAATCCCTCACCATAAAGTAAGATGATTTGCTCTTCGGCTTTTATTTTGTCTAGTTGTCATTTCTATTGATCTGTACTTAGACCATGCGAGAAACAGCTTTAAAGTACCACCTACAGAAAATTTTGTAATTTGAAGTAGTCATATGAACATGAGCAACTGTTTGAATTTTCACCGTTACACGAAATTTTTTCATTTCGTTGTGTGAAACAGTAATGAGGAATTTTAAAATGTCATATCTCAAAAACAAATATTTTATAAATTATTTTATCTTTGCCAGACTAAACATGCAAAACAAAACATTTAAAATTTCAAAATTCGTTTTCAGAAAGACATTTTCATACTTCAAATAACTTTGATTGTTATGGTAAAATGTACAAAATAAATATTTCATTTGTGGTTGAATGGAATTTCTCATTGCCACCAACAGGCAACCATCAAGTGAAAAAAAAAAAAATGGAGATTCTGGAGAACTGAACTCTGGGTTATTTACCCAACTAATCAAAAGAAACATTAAACTGACAATATCATTCAGCAGGTGAGCTTCCAACATATTGTTCATGAGACATACATGATGATTGTATTGGCATACATACTTTGTGTTGTAACTACTGTACTTTTTTAATCATCATCTCATTAATTTCAGTGAGATTCCCCTTTCCCTGTAGATTCAAGGCTTTTCTTGAACCGAGATTTTGTTCCCAGAGTCTGTTCAGAGTAAACAGCAGGTTTAGTGCATTTCACCTCCCACACATGGAATAACATTCTGCTAGTTCTAGAACCTACCTCTGCTAAGACCTCTCCTCTCCATTTTACTGCTGAGCATGAGCTTATATGGCATGAAATATCCCTTTGGATAGGACAACTCAGGCCCTGGCTGTCCCCCTTATGCATCCCTTGCACAACACCCAAAGCTGTGAGAGCAGTGTGAGGAGCAGAGAGGGCTTTGATGCTGTGCAAACACTGGATTGTTTTGGTCAAAAACATAAAACACAGTACTCTGTGAGCTGCTATAAAGAAAACTAACCCCCTTCAAGCCAGACTGAGTTAGTAAACACTGTAATATTAATACTGAGTGCAAGTCGTTAAAGTTTTGTAGGGACAAAATTTTTAAAAAAGGTATAGTAACAATCATTTTATCACATATTCTATTAAACAGGCTGCAAGCTTTTGCTGATCAGGATAAGAACACAAAGAAAAAGAAAATGTACAGTTCTGAGGATAAATTACTTCCTTTTGTAAAATACTTTTATCTTATTTATACACTGAATCTGGATAGTTTCAGTACGCTACCAGTGGGTCTTGTAAAATCTTTGCTTTTACATTACTTATTGATGAAATTTAGACTGAAGAAAACATATTGACTTTCTCATTTTCCTTTTTTGATGACAAAAGACTTAGCTCCTGGAATTTCACTGCAATACGTACCTTACGTTCCTAAATACCCGTGATATGCAACCAAGAGAAATGACTGAAACACCAGCAGGTCATGCTGCCATTCAGAGGACCTGCCATGCAATCTGGACAGGGTGGAGAAATGGGCTGACAGGAACCTCATGAATACAACAAGGGGAAGTGCAAAGTCCTGCACCTGGAGAGGTACAACCTCAGGCACCAGCACAGTCTGGGGGCTGCCAAGCTAGGAAGCAACTTGGCAGAAAAGGCCTTGGGGGTCCTCATGCATACCAAAATGAACATAAGACATCAGTGTGTCCTTACCGCAAAGAAGGCAAATGGTGCTCTGCACTGCATTAGTCAAAGTACTGCCAGCAGGTTGACAGAGGTGATCCTTCCTTTCTACTCAGAGCTGGTGAGGCCACACTGTCCAGTGCCAGGCTTCCCAGTACAAGAGAGACATGGATACACTGGCAAGAGTCCAGTGAAGGGCTGCTGAGGTGATGAAGGGACTGGAATACCTCTCCTATGAGAGAACTAGGACTGTTTAGCCTGAAGAAAAGAAGGATCTGGAGGGATTTTATCTATCTACACAAGAACCTGAAGGGAGGGTGCAAAGAAAAGGGAGCCAGGCTCTTCTCAGTGGTGCTCAAAGTGAATTACATGTTTGGTTTGTTTCTATATTTGCTGAACCAATTCAGTGTAACCTTATCCTACATGATCCCACAAACTTCTTTTCCTACTTCAACAGCCTGTTACACTTCAGTACACACAGATTTTGATATTATAAATGTTTGGTTTTCAAACTGTTGAAGGAATATCTTTAGCTAACATATTCCAGCCTGTATGTTGTTTGTGAATTATGTACTTCATCTTCAATTTTAAATATCAGCTCTGATGAATAATTTATGATTGAGTCCTACAATATAGAAATCTCTCCTTCCCCACATTTTTCTCCCTTGACCTCTCTCCTTTTTCGTATATGTCCACAGACATGAAGTTATAGCAACTGTAAAAGTTAATTTCCCAGAGAAGAAACTAACTCAAACACTAAAACCTGAAAACATTAAAGCTTATTATTATTATAAACATCATCTTTTAAAAAAGTTATACAAGGCTAGATTTGTTTTCTTAAAACCCAAAGGAGTATATAAGCAGCAAAAGAAAATTTTAGAAATCTATCTGCTGTTAAAGTCAAATACAAATACCCATTTCCTTCCATGGTTGTAGACTGTCATTTTTGTGTCTCTGGATGAAAATTATTTTTGAAAATATGTCCTTGCCTTCTAGGGGATTTAGTTTTCTATACTTTCACTCACCTTCCCAAAGCACAAGCTTTTATTTTTAGGCCACAAGAGATATTTTCCTTAGACTATTCATCCATGGCTCCTATACACACTCCTATACACAATGTCATTAGTGGGGTTCTGCAGGACTCTGTGCTCTTCAACATCTTCTTAAATGACTTGGACACAGTACTGGAAGGGATACTAAATAAGTTTGCAGACAATACAAAACTGGGAGTAGCTGTTGACTCCCTCGAAGGCAGGGAGGCCTTGCAGAGAGACCTAGACAAATGAGAGAGATGGGCAATCACCAACCATATGCAGTTTAACAAGTGCTGGATTCTGTACCTGGGACAGGGCAGCCCTGGATATACGGACAGACTGGAAAGCGGTGCCACATTAAAAAACATGGGGGTCCTGGTTGATGGCCAGTTGAATATGAGTCAGCATCGCCCTGGCAGCCAGGAGGGCCAGCTGAGGGGGAAGGGGGGCATCAGGCAAAGTATTGCCAGCTGGTTGAGGGAGGGGATTGTCCCACTCTGCTGTGTACTGGTGTGGCCTCACCTTGAATATTGTGTGCATTTTTGGGCACCACAATATGAGAAAGATGCTAAGGTATTGGAGAGCATCCAAAGCAGTGCAACGAAGATGGTGAAGGGCTTTGAGGGGAAGCGGCTATGAGAAGCAGCTAAGGTCACTTGGTCTGTTCAGCATGTATAAGAGAAGACTGAGAGGAGCCCTAATTGCAGCCTAAAACTTCCTTATGAGGGGAAGAAGAGGGGCAGACACTGATCTCTTCTCTGTGGTGACCAGTGACAGAACCCAAGGGAATGGCCTGAAATTGTGTCAGGGGAGGTTTAGGCTGGATATTAGAAAAAGGTTCTTCACTCAGAGTGTGGTTGGGTAGTGGAAGAGGCTCCTCAGAGAGGTGCTCCCAGCATCAAGCCTGACAGAATTCAAGAAGCATTTGGATCATACTCCCAGGCATCTGGTGTGACTCTTGGGGATGGTCCCGTGCAGGTTTAAGTGTTGGCCTCAATGATCCTTGTGGATCCCTTCCAACTCCTTATATTCTATGATCTGTGATTCTGCAACATGAAACAATCATTACAAATATGCTCTTCTCTGTTTCACTGATGCTTCATGTTTTGGAAACAAAAATCTGGAGAACATAAAGTTTATCTTTCATGTAACTGGTCACCTACTGTTTCTCCAGTGTCAAAGAGAATCAAAGCTTTCTTAAGAAACTTGTCTTTCATAGAATTTGTACAGAGTAAGCAGTTACAGGCAGGAATCAAATCTGTTGTTGATGGCTACAACAGGAAGTGGAACATGACTGTGGTTCCTGGAAACTGACAAGATGCAGTTAACAATGGCAAGGCACAGTTATATCACTGGTTTTAAGGTAGAATTCCCCAAGGATTTTGGTGGTTAAAAACCGCTGACATAACATGGCTTGGAATTACTGTTCACACTTTTTTTCCACAGAGATACCTCTTTCCATCACAACAAAACTAAAAGCATAATCTGGACAAGATTAGCAGAAAACCTTTAGCATTTATTTAACATTGTTCCCACTGAAATAAAGCTAACCTTTGTAAAGGAACAAAGACCAACTCAGAGAACTAAAAGCTGGACTCTTAGGGAACACATTTAACTTACATCACAAGGACTCTTATTTCCTGTTATACAAGCCAGGAAACGCAAGTTTGGCCCAAATCAGCAACAAGTAATTGCTAAAAAAAAAAAAAAAGGCAGGTTTTGTGAGTAATAATCTGTAATATTGTTTGAGGTAGAGTGCACAATAAATCTGTACATTTTACAGGGCATAAATAGATTAGAAAGATAATAGCAATCCATTATTAGTTGACAACAGGAACATTTCAGAATCTCATTTCCAACATTTATCTATCTCTGTCAGTGGGTTCATATATTTTTAAGGTAGCAAAGTAACTACCATTAGTTGTCTTGGTGAGATCTTACTCCAGCCATAGGGAAGGAAAATATTTTATAAGACTACAATTCTCTAATCCATTGGAGTCATTACAGTTCAGGTGTTTTCTGGCTTTTTCTATCCACATGAGGCAGAGACAGTAATTATTTTTCAGAACATATTGGTGGGATATCAATCGCACCTGCGATAGGAGTTTTTTTAATTCAGAGGAGCAGTGTGCACTATGAGTAATAAATAGATCTGTGAGTTCCCTGTGGCCCTTGTGTATGTGTGAGAGACATCAGTGAAACTGAATATGTAGTCTTCGATTTCTTTTGAGACTCAAACTTCCCTAGATTACATTACTCTCCAGTAATGTATCCATAATTTCTGAATCAAGATTTCTTCCAAGATAAATATCTTAGCATATAAAAGTATCAATTTATATGCCAGAGTGGATTTTTTTTAAATATTAAAGTTATTAGATTTTTTAAAGATACTATAAACTAGAAAGAGTAATGATAGGCAATGGTTTAGGATTTCTTCAACGCAATAAAAAGGACCTCTTTAGCCCACTATGAAAATGAAAAGGAGAAATATTATTTTATGTTATCACCCTTTGTCATTTCAGCATGGTTCTAATAAAGATACAATTATTGTGTTTCAGAAAGAAAAAGAACACATTCTTTTTCTGAGTCTCATGATAAAAATGTGAGTCATTGTTAAAATGAAGTACTTAGTAAAACAAAGGGAATAGGTATACTCAAACACAAGAAAAATTGTTTGTGCTACATGATGACAATACTCAAGCTTTCCCTTCAGAGGTAATATGTTTTCTGTGCAGCTCCTGATAATTGAGAATACAGAGATCCTAATGTTGGCAGGTACTGATTGCTAGCCTGGAGCTAAGCACACATAGCAAATACCATTAAATTCATTTCCCAGTATTTACAAGAAAGGAGGATGCTTGGCTTTCCTTAGGGGAAGACCTCAGCATTTTGTAGAATTTGACTCCTAAATTGCCCAGTAAGTTTCAAAACTAATCATTTGAACACAAAATTGAGTAGAATTTTCAGAGATAAATTCAGAAATCATGGGTTTGCTAGTAAGTAAAAGCCCCAGAGAGAGCTTCTTCTTTATATTCTGAGATTTTAAAGTTTGTTTGTATACATTTCATTAAATTGCAAAGTTTTAAAAGTTTCTTGAGAAGATATGAATTTTGATTTCTTTGTCCACACATGTCTTTGTCACATCAAATGTTAAGGAATTTACACAGGTAGTAAAAAAGGAATAATAATTGATGTATTTTAGTTAATTTTTCCAAAATAAAGATGAAAAAGAAACCTGTAAGACTCTGAGGAATATAAATAAATAATGCAACAGGAAGGATAGGCTGCCCACTTAAAGATCATGTGTCCAAGTACCTGTGTGGGTTTTCTGCTTCCAGCAAAGCAGAATACATAGGGTCTGAACTAAAGAGGGAATAACCACAGGTATTGCAGCATCTTGCTGCATAGAAAAAGTTCCATGCAGTGCTCTGTAGCTCTTGATTTAGCCTCTAGGACAGTTACCAGTCATGCAAAGACTATCATCTAAGTTGGCTTTGTCGTACAGTTCAAGAGAATTAATGCTGTTTTAATTTAAATGCTTGTGGTCATTTGCCTTTCCACTGGAATCAGTGCAGCTGCTCTGGATTTGCACTGATAAGAGCAGCCAGCACTAGCTTACATGGCCAAAACATAAAAAGCAGCAGCTCTTCTCAATGAAGTCATACCACCAGTAGCCTTAATTTCTGGTAATATGTTCATGAAATAATTCATTCTTAGTGATGCATTAATATTTGCAATACCAGTACAATTTCAGTATCTTTTTCTGAGGTGCGAACTTGTTCAGCATGCAACATAGATCTCAGTAGAAACTAATCCTCAAATCACTTCATTTTTCACAAATACTTGATTTAACACCCAACAAAGTGAACCAGAGATTAAATATATGCTGAAAGTTTGTATCATAATTATGGAGCATAAACTGTTGAACATGTGTTGTTCTTAACTAAAATAAACTTTGGCTATTGTCTTCTTCAAACTAAAATTGGCACCAGTTATATACATTGACTTCTTTTCAAGGTGTGCAATAAGGAGAACACCTTTGAGTCAGTCTAGAAAACACAAATTCAATTACCTATACAAGCAGTAAAATCTGTAAGATTTAAGATATATTCACCTATTTCATTTATTTGTAACCCACGTAGAACTTAAACAGTGAAAAGGAGCTCTCTTTTCTATTGTAAGAGGCACAATATAAAGCTGACTACATATTTATTAGTATTTCAAAAAATAATGTGAATGCCATTTATTAGAAAAGAGAGAGTGTGTAAGTTTTTTCACTAAAAAAATACGTCTCCTTATACAACAGTTGCAAAAGATTTTCAGTTAAAAAAGGCTCAGCTACAGAGAGCTGGCAGGGCTGAAAGACTGCTCATGTATGGCATATAGAAAAATGTTTCACAGGTACCATTTTTTATTAGGAAACAGTAAACTATATTGAGAAAGAAATTTTTAAATCCAGAACATTTCCATGGATATTTTGCCTAATGAGATTAAGAACAGAATTTGAGAATAATTACTTATGCAAGTCATGCTCACAGAGCTTTTATTTCCTATGATTTTAGGTTAAAGATCATGTTCAGTATAAGGGTTCTAGGCCAGTCATAGCTGTGCAAAAGGCTTTTTCTATATTGAGATCTCTTCTGAAGGCTAATTACAATTGAGCTATCTTAGAAACAATCAGATTCTGGAACCAAGCATTATTGTGCTGATGTCCTTGGACACTAAGGTTTTTTTGATTCAGGCTTGTTTGGTTCTTTTCCTGATTTCCTTTCAGGATTTGTGCAAATGTATAAACAAAGATTTCTTTGTCATTTTCTCCTTCTACTGAAAAGCTGTCATTCAATGTTTAGACATTCAGTAGCATTCAAAAGACAAGCATTACCAAAGGCTTTAAATGGTGATGAAAATGATGCAAAACATAAGAAACAGTAACAAAAATAAGATTCTGTAAATGATTTGATCATTGAAGAACTACTTCTTGAGAATGTTCATTGTAAATTCTCCTTCTTCAAGAAAAAGATTAATTTTTGGTGGGGCAATATATTTTTCATAGAACTGGGACACAATGTACTGCCCTTTTTTTTAAGTTCCTACTTCAGGAAAAATAAGAAAAATAGTGCATCACACACTGGATTTAATTAAAAGATCCAATAACTGATCGTGTTTAACTTGTAGCAGTCCATTAACATAAAAAAAATTAAAATGTTATTTGCCATAGCAAACTTGTTTGCAAGCTTGCAGAGTGCCAGGCAATGTTTTATCTTGACGTTTCACCTAATGCAACACATTAATTCATTTTGTGTATTTTTTTATCTTCGATTGGTAACGTAATTGGAAACTGTCAAAGAATTACATGTAAAATGAACACTAACCTCTGCTTGGTTTCTATGTGTCCTTCTGAAGGCAGAGACAATGTGTTATGCTTCCTAATGAGGTATCTGGCCATTTTTCAACCCCTCTTGTGCTCAAACTTGACTAAATGATAAACTCTTTAATTGAGGGGCTGAAAACAACAACACTCACACTTTCAGAGAATATTATCACATACCCTACCTTTTGAAAGGTAGATTTTGCTGCTTCCTCTGAAGCCAGCTTCTTGAAAGATGTTGTGAACATACGAACATTTTTAATGAATGCTTTTTAAAGTGGGATTTCATATGTGAAAAAATGTATCATTTTTTTATCACCTTCATTTTGATTACCCATGTCCTTCAATTATTTAGCTTTCAAAAGACATAATGTGAAAGATTTATGAAAAAGAGGAAGGTAACATGCATGATGTAATTTTGGTTGTAAAATTAACGAGAGCTATAAAAATATGTGAGTCTTTAAATGAAACAATTATCTATGAATATGCTACTGAAAAACATTTATGCAAATACAGAAGACAGCTATTATATTGAACAGAATAAATAGTTCTCTGAATATTTACAGAGCTCTACAGCAGACACTCAAATATCAATTTGTAGGCAGTGGGCAAAATAGCTGCCTAACAGATACCCACAGTCAGAAGGAAAAAGAACGCATCACCCAATAACACAAAATAGCGGGAAGACCCTGAAAACCACATAGCCAGTAGTAAAGCCGTTTATACCTTGAATTTCCACTTTTCACCCAAACAGGTCATAATTGTGCAACTTATGTTTAATCAAAACTTTTAAAGAGTTTATACTAAATAGCTAATTTAAGTGCCAGTAGAAATCTCAAAGTTACATTTATTTTGGCACACTAGATTTTATCATTCATCTTTTCATACTCTGTTTTCCCTATTCTGATATTAAAGTGGCAGATTACGAAAATGGCACAGCAAACAGAAGACTGGGGGAAAATATCTTAAAGTTCTTTCCCTCCTTGTTATGTCCACTAATGTAATTTTCACCTGTCAAAAATAAATTCTTATTATTTCTTGTTTTATTTTTCTATTTTATTTTTTTTGTTTCACAGTTTTGAGGGTTTACATTAATGCATATTTGAGAACTGTTTTGTAGGCTTGAACAGTGACTTTTTAAATAGCATATAAATGTCTAATTACATTATCACTTGAATTCAATATGATATGGTGAGCCTAGTCTTGTGTTCCTATAATATAAGATAGAATTCAGGTAGTAACTTTAATTCAGAAATAAATAATGAAAGTTTTGAATATCTCCTTCTTGGCACTGATGAAAATAACAAAAATGAAATACTGAAAATAAAAAGCTGCACAAAATTTTACACAGTAGCAGCAATTTTATTCCTTTACAAGGAGATAGTGTAGAATAAATAGTAATAACTAAAACAAAATACATAAAGCCATATGATAGTTGTAGAATAAAATTTAATCAGTAGTTAATAACCCCACATAGCTGAACTAATCGAGTTATACTTTGCAGTATGTGTGCCTTTACTCTGAAATCAGGTAACTCTTTAAAACCTTATAGAATAATTAAGAAATACAAAATCACCCAAATAAGACAAATAAATTCATCGCATTTCATATGAAAGGTGACTACATTTTGCAAAGGACAAAAAAAAATATTGATTATTATAATAAAATTTTTAATTTTTTTAAATTATTTTTTAGTTTATTTTAATTACTGTTAGGAGTGGATAAGACTTAAGGACATATACATCCTAAGAGTGCAGCACAATGGCATCATTTTATCCTGGAGAAAAGGAGGCTCAGGGGTGACCATATTGCTCTTTATAACTACCCAAAAGGAGGTTGTTGCAAGGTGAGGGTTGACCTCTTCTCCAGGAAAGGAAGAGAAGAAATGGCCTCAGTCTGAACCAGGGGAGGGTCAGGTTGCTCTTCAGGAAGAATTTCTTCATGAGAAGGGTTGTTAAGCATCAGAATGGTCTGCCCAGGGAGGTAGTGGAGTCACCATCCCTGGAGGTGTTCAAGAAATGACTGGACATGGCACTCACTGCCATGATCTAGTTGACAAGGTGTTGACCGGTCTAAGGTCAGATTCAATGATCTTAGAGGTCTTTTCCAACCTAAATGATTCTGTGATTCTGTGGTTTTATAAGGAAGACATCTGCTAATTAGATATAACCCATCATTAGATGAAACAAAATTAAATGTAATAATTTAAAAACTACTTGCATTATAAACAACTAAAATTTGTAACTGAGAGAACATTTATATAATTAATAATTATGTTTGATGTTCACTCATTAAACTGATTCAGACTTTTAATGTAAGAATATAACATTGTTGACAGTTTTTCTTGAATTGGATTAAAGGGTTTTGCTGAAAGATTTGTTGTCAAAAATGATTTATTAAGCTAATGTCTAGAATAAATAGATGCTTGCAACATGCTACTTTCATAATAAAACCGTTCTGTCCTTTGACTTTTTGGATTTGTTTTATTCCTTTTTTTTTTAAGAACATCCTATTAAGAGAAAGGATTTAAATAAAACACTGAATATACGGAGAAGCCCATATAACGTATATGTGCACACACCAAGTTTATTTAGATGAGAAGAAAGTTTTCAATCCCATTTCAATGAAAGCTGTTCTTCAAAAGTTTACTAAATTATGCATGAGTATTTTTCCTCCCAGCAGTTCATATCTCCCCATGTGACCAAACTCACACAGAGACAATACACTCAAAGAATAATCAAAGACCTGGCTGATGTCATCACAAGGCCTCTTTTGATGATTTTTGAAAATGGTCTTGGGAATCTGGAGAGGTTCCACTTGACTGGAAGATGGTTAATGTTGTCCCAGTTTTCAAGAAGGGCAAGAAGGATTACCCTAGAAACTACAGACCTGTCAGTCTCACTTCAGTGCCTGGTAAAATTATGGAGAAGATTTTTCTGGGAGGTATTGAAAAACACCTGAAGGACAATACCAATATCAGTCACAGCTGTGACAGGTTAAGGACGGGAAAGTCCTTCTTGTCAAACCCACGTAGCTGATCAAGGGAAGCCAGATGGTGTAATCATCTAGGAATTCAGTAAAGCTTTTGACACTGCCTCTCACTGTATCCTTCTGGACAAAGTGTCCATCTCACAGCTGGAAAAACATACCATGTGGTGGGTGAGCAACTGGCTCACAGGTAAGAGTACAGAAGGTAATAATGAATGGGGTGACACTAAACTGGCGACATGTCACCAGTGGGGTTCCACGGGGCTCCAATCTAGGGCCAGTGCTCTTTCATTTCTTCATAAACCACTTAGATATAGGACTGGAAGGGATACTAAGTAAGTTGATCCATGATACTAAACTGGGAGGAGCTGTTGACTCCCTTGAAGGCAGGGAGGCCCTGCAGAGAGATCTCAACGAATTAGTTGGGCAATCACCAACCATATGAAGTTCAGCAAGGAAAAGTGTTGGATTCCGCATTTGGGACAAGGCAACCCTGGATGTACAGGCAGACTGGGGAATGAGATGCTGGAAAGCAGTGCCACAGCAGTGCCTGGGAGTCCTGGTCGATGGCAAGTTGAATATGAGTCAGCAGTGCCCTGGCAGCCAGGAGGGCCAACCTTATCCTGGGGGGCATCAGGCAAAGCATCACCAGCCAGGTGACAGAAGGGATTGCCTCACTCTGCTCTGCACTGGTGGGGCCTCACCTTGAGTCCTGTGTGCAGTTTTGATTCTATGATTCTAATATATTTTTTATCTCCTGCTTACAGATCCTACATCCTTCACATTCCTTCCTATCTTGATTAAAAAGTCTTCATGGACAAACTCAGATTGAAAACCAAGAAATCAAGAAATTCAGAGTGAAATGAAGGTAGTCTACTTAAAGTCTGATGCTGTTTACAATATAAAATTCCATCTTGTCATGATATTTAGCCACATCTCTATTTGAAAGATGAACAATCCCACAAGATTCAAGGGTATTACTTGCATTCTTAAAGTTACAGTTTATGGTTTTATGACTGAGGTAAAATGTAGTCTGTATTGCTGGAATTTATTAGATCCCAGAGGCATGAGGCAAGTTATCTGAGCATTAGCCTTGTGGACTGGGCTCATCTGGCATGCAATGCCACATGCTACATCCAAGACCACCTCATGGACAGAAAGAGGTCACTCCCTACATGCTGTGGGACTCATTTCAGGATGCAAGGGAAAATTTCAGACTTCTTATGGAATGTTTAGGGAAAGAACTGTCTGTGGTGAAAGGGAAATAAGGTGGGTGGGGGAGGAAAATTATGGGTAAAACTAAGGCATAAAGGATAAAAGAAGTCAGTTATGTGCAAACAGGGGCTGGTCAATACACTTACCTGGTCATGCTGTGACCCTGATCTATGCAGGCTGTCCTGTCTTCTCATTAATCTCAATTTCTAACATTTTTTGCTGGATGAAGGACTCTCTGAATTCATGTGTGTAGAGGCATCTGAATGCCTACCACTAGTAGGGGTCCACAGGTTATCAGAGGCTTGTGCCTCCATGGTGCCAGCAATTAGAGTGAGGGAGGATGTATATACCTGCAAATGACAGCTAGTAAATATCAACCAGGGTGTAGGATAAGCAGTCTGAGACACAAGTATCAAAGCCAGTCTAATCTTAGGCCAGATGTGTATAAATTGTGTATAAATTTCTTGCAGATGAGCTTTCTTGATAAAGACAACTGGAAGTTGACTACTGGAGGGACTGGGACCAGTTAGCCTCAAGTGCTGGAAAGACAATTAGGTCTGTCTGTCCACTAAAAGCTGTGCAGCACACGTACTGGCGTGGTTAAAGGTCCACACCAGCAGCTGGCAGAGGGCTGCAGCCTTAGGAGTGCCAGTAACCACGCAGGTCAGGGATTCAGGAGTGCATATTGGACTGAATAAGTATCTGAGCCCAGCTGCTGGAGAGATTCACATATATTTGTGTAAACTTGCCACTAACAAAACTTTATTAGATCAGCCAGAACTGGATGAGGCCATTGGTGTTGGTTTTGTGTGAGAGCTGAGTGCATCTATCTGTGCTGATCTATGTTGGTTGGCCACGTATACATGTTGCATACATGTGTGTGTGCTTCTGTTGAAAATGTGTGTTCAGCCTCATTATTTTTTGGGCCTGGAGGAATGAAGCTGCCTCTGCTGGGTTAATGAGCTCAATAATCTCTCTATCAGTATGCTGAAGACTGGAGTGGTTCACACATGTCACTGTTTAAAGTACAGTACACAGCATTAAAGTACAGTACACAGTGGATGCATAATTATCAAGTAGGCCTGTGCTACAATTGTAGTGAATCTGTGCTGAAATTGCCCAAAACTCCTGACTAGAAATAGACTGAAAACTTTAGGACATTTTTCTATGATTAATGTGCAAAGCATAGTCTATTTTGACAATAATGAAGTATAGGAAAATCAAGGCAGAAGGTAAATGCAGATCATAAGTAATGCAAAGTTTTTATCTCTTATCAAATCAATTGAATCTAAAACATCTGCCTTCTCTTTTGCATGTTGAGTTCTCTGACGATTGATAATCTAAATTGACATGAAGGCAAAACTTACAAAGATATTATTTAATTAAATAGGAAACATGAAAACTCTTTTCATAATACATTATGTGTGGAAAAGTGAGAAAATGGATCAAAGTATTTCAGATTATCTAGAAAATAATGTATTGCAAAAGACAAACTATATATCAAAATAGCATTTTGTTCAGCCCTGCAATCTATGGGAATTATTTGAAGTTAAGTTTGGGTTCAGTTCTGGAAAACCAATAGGGCTAATCTGCAAAAAATATTCTGTATTCAAGAACAGGATTGTGTCCCTGATAATAGTGAAAAACATCAAGGAATGCTGTGTAAATCATAGAATCATAGGGGTTGAAAGGCACCTTAAAGATCTTTCAGTTTCAACAGCCGGCCATGGGCAGGGACACTTTCCAGTAGACCAGGTTGCTCCAAGCCCCGTACAGCCTGGCTTTGAACACACAATTTCTCTAAGCAATTTATTCCCAGTGCCTCACTACACTTACAATAAAGAATTTCTTCCTCATACGTAGTCTAAATCTACTCTCTTTTAGTTTAAAGCCATTTCCCATTGTCCTGTCAGTGATAGTATGGCCAGTCTTCGTGAGTGAAGATTTAGGAAATGTCTTTACCCTTCCAGCCTGCGCAGTGGATTTTTTAGGTGAGACCCAGTGTGCGCTGAACTGAGCCCACCCTTTAATCCTAAGGTTCATCTACAAGGGCCGAGCGAGCTCGGACGGTGGCAGCGAGGTCCTCAGGACGTAGGTTTGTTTAGAGTGACCTTCTCTTAGATGGATGGCCTTACAGGGCTGACGAGCTCCATCTGCCCAGGGGAGTTTCCCTGACTGGGAATCGAACCTGGGCCGCAGCAGTAAGAGTGCTGCATCCTAACCACTAGACCACCGGGGATCCCCTGTCCTGTCAGTACATACGCTTGTAAAAACTCCCTTTCCAGCTCTCCTGTACCTTTAGGTATTGGAATGCTGCTATAAGGTCTCCCCAGAACCTTCTCTTCTCCAGACTGTTTTTGATGCAGCAGGATACGTTTGGCTTTCTGGGCTGCAAGCATATATCGCTGGCTCACGTTGAATTTCTTGTCCACCAACATCCCCAAGTCTGTCTTCCCAGGGCTTCTCTCAATCCATTCTCTGCCCAGCCTGTATTTATGCCTTTATTTATCCAGACCTACATGCAGGACCTTGCATGTTCAGCTTCATGGGGTTGGCACAAGCCCATCTCTCAAGCCTGTCAAGATCCCTCTGGATGGCATCCCTTCCTTCCAGCTTGGCGTTGACTGTACCACACAGCTTGGTGTTGCTTTAGACAAGCAATTAAAAACAGACTTTTAAACTGATTAAAACCTATTGTTTACATTTTCAGCAATTATGTAAAATCAGACAAAATCATTGTAATCGAATCCTTTATTTACTTAAAACAGCAGTGTTGGCATGTATAATGAAATGGCAAAGAAACTGCTATAGCAAGTCACCTCATGTCTGCCAGGAAATGCCCTTTTCCTTCACAAAGGAGTATCTGGCTTTCAAGATGTTCACACTTAACTGAGTGGACATTTCAACTGAAAAGGAGTAATATTGCTGTAATTCATGCTGTTTAACACTGTGATAACTGAAGGCATTGCTAACTCTCTCAGAGAGTTTTTATTTAAACTACACTGTTTGGGCCATTCACTTGGGAATTGGACACAGTGATCCTGCTGGGTCCCTTCTAACTCAGAATATTGTGTGATTCTGATTCTGTGATTCTGAATATACCATGGAAAGAATTATATAACCAACATATATCCTTCTATACTCTGCACTCTCATTTTTCTTGTTTTTTAAAAGCAGTTGTGGTGGTTTTGAGCTGGCTCCCTGTCAAGTCTCCAAACCCCCGCCACAAGAGCTCCCCCCAAAAAACCAAGGGAAAAGAAAAAAAAAAACCCAAGAGAACCGAAACAAGAGAGAGCTAAAGCAATATATATATAAGTATATTTACACTTATATTACATTCATATACAATTACAAAAACTATATACACATAAGAGAAAAAAACCAACACCTGAAAACAGAAAAGGAAAAGGGAAAAGGGATTAAACCAAAAAAAAAAACCAAAAAACCAAAAAAACCCCAAAAAAACCCAAAGAGGTATACACACTCAATTAAAAACTAGCCAAAGAAAACCTTAATACCTTCCTTGAGATAGCACAATCGCCCAAACGCCACCACCACACTACTGGACCCTGGATTGGCAGAAACAACAGGCCTCATAGGCCCAGCCAGGCCTCAGCTCCCCCACAGAAGCGAGACCGGCTGCAGGAGTCTGCAGTCCCCAAACCTCACCAGAAGGGAAGAGAGGAAGAGGCTTCTCTCTCTGTCTATTTATATGTTTGGTTACGTAAAGGAATAGGATGGAATACTTCCTTCCTTCCTCCCTGGCAATCAGGAAGGAAGGCCTAAACTCAAAACCATTACAGCAGCTTAGGATCAGAAATGAAAAGTATGAGGAACTATTTGCTAAAATTACTATTACTCTTCCAGTTAGTAAAGTTTACCTATCTTTTGGGTCTCAACTTGCATTTTATAGCTTTGAATTTTTCACATTAAAGCATTTGTGATAAATTTCTACTGTTGGAGATGTCTGGAAAACTCTACAGAACTATTTGTTTCCTATTAAACAATTAAGGGTATTTTTCTCTGTGACATTACTAAATTAATCATATTTCATGATCCTAACTTATGGAATTCTTTTTCCCAAGATAGGCATTTTTATGCTTTCCCTCCATACACAATTAGCAAACACACATAAAAAAGTTTGTGTCCTATAATGAGAAATAATAAGGCATATTTTTATTGTCATGCTTTACCACTTGTTTTTCTTCATCCCTATTTGCCTTTTGATTATAAAAACCTCTGAAACTAATTACTCCATGAGATAAATCACAGTTCTATTTTGGAGAAAATTTTGAGAGCTCTGTTAAATTGAAATCTTAGACTTTAGGCATTTGTTACAGTTTCTGCATAAACACTCTGATAATATAGTAATGACCATTTCCACATTAGTATGCCTTATATCATGGTACAAAATGGCTTCACTGTTTACATTTCTGAACCAGAATATAAAGAATGTACTTTGTGTAAAAATAGTAGTGTTTAGCCCTCTTTAAAAAGTTGCACTCTGCCTCAGTTTCAGTATTCAAAAATATTCCTGCCTAATATATTTTTTGCTAAAGATAATCCTACCAACACCTTCAGTAAAAAAGTTTAGTTTATTATCTTAGAATAACAGAAATTTTCTCAGGTCAGGTTAGGGTATCATCAAATAATGGGATATTTGACTAGGAATTTTCCCTAGGGTTTTTTGAGACCTTTGGTACTATTGACAAGAAGAGTTCCTTTGAAATTAAAATTAGGGCTGCTGGGTGCAGTATAAAGTATAGCTGATAAGTTTTTAAAGTGTCAGTATTACAGCAACTAAGAATGGCCAAAAAACATGAATTCTATTTCAGCTTCTTTTTTAGGTTCTATATGGATTTCTGCTCTTATGCCAGAAAAGAAAGTAACTTCCTAAAAAGTTTGTGACAGTCACAATGTATCCAATTACTTCCCAGTCTATTGCTCAGTCAGGGAATTAGCCTAGGACACTGGTTGCAGTGAGCTGCATAAATCAGGTTTGGCTATGAATTTGAAATCCTTACAAACACTCTGATCTACAGAGTCACTACATTCCAACTCTACTCTGCAGAAACTATCCTGCCAACATATTACAGGAAAAAAGCAACAACAAAACCCACCAAAACTCCCAATACTAATTCTTCTTTTCATAATAAATCTAATCACAGGGCTAAGTAACAACACCCAGAAACTATTCTCTTGCTTGTATGAGTTTTGGATTTTCAGTCATGTTATTTGAAAGATAACAATAAAATAACTGATCTTAAATGTAAAGGTAGGGTTTGGTTTTGTGTGTGTGTCCTGTTACAAATGTTTTCAAACAAATCCAAATTAAACATATACTTGAATGACTCCTAGCAAATGTGGATAGCTACCAACACCTGCACATGAACTCATAGCATCTTGTAGGCATTTCACCGGTCATGTACACAGATCATTAAAGAAAACAGCAAAACAGACAAAAGAATGAGTATTCATTACAACTACCTATTCCATGAGGTATCTCATAGAATCAAGGGATGGTTAAGATTTGAAGGGAACTCTTGGAGCTTACCTTGTCCATCCCCTGCTCAAGGAGAGCCATGTAGAGCCAGTTACCCAGAATCCAGTTGTCTTTTAAATATTTCCAAGGGTGGAAACTCCACCACCTCCCTCAGCTACCCACATCAGTACTCAGTCACTGTGACAGTGAAAAAGTGTTTCCTGATGTTCATAGAGACCCTCCCGTGTTTTTTGAACTGGAGAGCCCAGCACTGCAGTCAACACTTCAGCCTCACCAGTGCTGAGCACAGGGGAAGGATCATTTCTTCCAACCTGCTGGCAGCGCTGTCTTACACCACACAGGATACCACTGGGGTTCTCAAAATGAAAATTTAAACTGAAGTAGCATGTATTTATTTAAATTGTATTTCAAGTCATTTCAAAATTGACTTTCAGGAAAGAAATTCAAGAGCAGTTTCCCACCAGAAAAAACACTTGTTTCTTTCTTCATGGACATACTGAAATAATGCATTTTATTTTCTATAAAATTAGTGTCTTTATATGAACAGAAAGATATGACATGAATAAGTCTGTCAGTGTTTTTTTCTTCAGTACAGATTTTATTTTCCTTAACCTGTACACCATCCCCTAAGGTTACTTAGGGGAAGACAATGCCTGACTGTCACACATAACCTTAGTGAGTCTTTTTGTCAAGGGGTGATAACCCCATTTTTAAAGTATCTTGTATTATTTTAGAAATAGACAACTTCCACAACACATATGCCAATGCAAATTGAACATTACCCTTTTCAGAGTTTTACTGACAGATTAACAGTGAAATCTGAATTTCTCTTAACAAGCAATGGAATCATTAAACTTTCCATTGAGTTCACAGGAGTCTGGCCTTGCAAGGGTGTTGATTTTAACATATTATCAAATTAAGCTATTTCAAACTCCTACTAAAAATTTAAAATAAAGTTGACAAATAACATGGCAAAGTTATAGAAATGGATGTAATTCTGTCAGCATAGGTAGCACCATTGACAGCTTTTGAAAATGAAAATGGAACCCGGAACAATCTAAATGCTAGTTTGAAAACAGAGAAGGAGCTGGAGAAGGAAGGTGTTGTTAATTGTTATTTTCTTTTAGGGTAACTACTAACAAGCAGATACCATTGGTGTGAATAGAAACACATTTTGTTGTTTTATGTAGATACAGGATAAAACAAAAAAATTCAAATTTTACTGCTTCAAGATTTCCCTCCCTATTGTGCCAACTTTTTTTTCTGTTTCAATAGAAGCAGAGTAAACAGTGATTCACTAACTGTGAAGTTAGTCTCTTGAATACTACAAACAGGAACTCATTTTATATTTCTGGCATTTTAATTTAAAACTGACACAAAATTCCTTCCTCAAGCAATTCTGAAGAGTGGCTTCACTGTCTTGCCAAGCTCAGTGTTCTGAGACACTTAAAAAAAAAAAGGAGATTCTTTATTATTTGTTTTAGCTGGTAGGAAAGCTTGTCAGTTTTCACGCCTGCAAAGCCTGGGTTACAGACAGGGCTAGCAACAGAATTCAAAATTCAGTAGGCAAAGTAGATTTGATTTTGTGCAGGCAACTAAACTACTTTCCAGTGCATGTGAATTTTTTCCACTTGATTTATTTCAATTATCTAGGCCTAATCTGCAAAGGGACAGATGAAACCTAGTAGATATTGTTGCCTAGAAAGACTGCAGGGGTTGGGACGGAAAGACTCCAGGCCAATTTAGTGTATAAGATAAGATAAAGAGAGTAGGTCCTTTAATCTCAAGCCTGAGGCCCAGGGAATACACATGACGTGCACATCTCTAGACAGTGGTTCTATGATTTCATAATAAGGTCCATCCAATCCCAGATTGGTGTACCCCAGGTTCTGCCCCTCGACACATCCCTCTGGGAATTGGATTTGGGGTCTTTGGGACCCCTTCTTCCTCATCTTCATCTTCTTTGCAGCACACACAGTCCTTGGAGTTCCTTCAGAGTTCTGGGCTTGAAGGTCACTGCATCTGTGTGATATCTTCTGATCCATGTCTTAGGGTGTTTTTCTACAATTCTACCTTGAAAATGGAATTTAGAGGGATTGCTGTGGAATGGGGTAACAGAGTTGGGTATGTGTAACTGCTATGCTAAGAGTAAGGGATATAATACAGCTACACTAAAACCTACATTCACTATACAGTTACTTCTAAAATCTATGAAAGCTAAAAAAATCAAAAACTCTGAGGCATTAGTATGTGTTCAGTTTTTCCATAGGATTCAGTCCTTTAAACTAGGAGGTAACCTCTGCACTATTAACTTCCAAATAAACAAAGTACTTCATAAAATGGTAGTAAAAGAATTCACAAATTCTCGCCTTCCTGCATTTTTAATTGCTGCTTATTTTATACACCAAACCAAAATCCAAGCAGCAGGAATGTGGCACTGTGCCAGTGCGCTATTAAACTGTGTTTACAGGGATGTTTTCCCCATACAATTTTATGAGAAGCTATTTTCTATAGCTTTTCATTAAAGGAACCGAAACGTGAAGCTCACATCTTGTTTTCTCAGTCAAAATTGCCCTGTGAGGAGAATTTTGGAGTTTTTTCTTCTTTCTTCCTGCACAGGACTTCTTTATTACCTAGAACTTTTTCTCAGAGTAGTACCTGCTACACATCTACTCAGTTTTAATACAATCTCCACCTTTTGAGATTATTTTTAGTTGCCCTGCATAATTAGGAAGTGTCAACAAACAGCTTCAGATTTTAGTCCATGTGTAGACCTCTGGCAACTGAAAATAATTTCGGGAGTAGGAAATATCCAGACTCTTGCAACTGCTGCACAGTGATTTTTCTCTGTATGAAGGCTCTAAACAACAGTCACAAAATCACAGTCTTCTAGTGAAAGGACAGTTTTCTCTTCTGGAGATAGTCAAGAATTGACAGCAGTGCCAAAATTTTGATATAGCAAAATGTCAACCAGTTGGTTGTTCCCAATACTTGAAAATAATGTAATTAAAAGTAATTTTACAAAATTTTTGAAGATTTTTTTTAAATATTTTTGAAAAGATGGCTTTTTGATAGTCTTATCCTAACACATTTCTTTATTATCTCATATGCTTGATCCCTTTTAAAAGTGTGTTCCTCTTTATGCGTAATTATGATTCCATTTTAGCATCTCAGATCTCTGCTATCATTTAATTAAATGGCACCAACTAATGCTGCAATTAGGCTGAAACACCACAACACAATTAATCACAATTTTACATTTTTCTTTCAGCTGTTCTCTGTTACTAATTTTTTTTTTGTTAGTCTTCCTGCTTCAATAATACCTCAAGAGATGCTACACATTACCAATTTAATTAACGACTGAATAAGAAGACAGCATTGACTAGAGATCAAGGATGATCATGGTGTGATTATATTCATTAGAAGCAAGCAGAGGACAGTGCCAAATGGGCTGAAAAGCAACACGAAATCAGAGACACACATGCATATTAAAAATTGGGACTTCAGAAAAGCAACTTTGTAACAGCAAGTATGACATTATTGTTTAAAAGAAATTAGGTAGAAATACAGGAGCATAAGGAATTCTTAAAAGAGCATGTTGGATGCCCAGAAATCCACAATCAAGAAAGAAGGCGAGTAAGAGACAGTAAGTAGAAAAAGAAAAGCAAACACCAAGAATTGAATTGATTGTAAATAATTTTTAAATTTTGGGTTAAATTTGGAAATTTAAATGTTGAAAAGAAAGGTGTTGAATAGCTAATGGAACATGAGCAAATAATCTGCATGATGGAAGAACAGTAAGAAGGGATATATGAGTCACTTAAGTATTTCAAAATACTTACAAAAAAAGCAAAAGGACCTTGGTCTTACCTCTTCTAAAATGTGTAATTAAGACTTCAACTCACTGGAGATCTAGACCAAGGAGACTCCTAGAGTGTGAAAGGCATACTGGATTCTAACAAATTCAGTTGTTGAGAAACTAGAATTAGCATGCAAATCCAGCAGATGCTGTGTTTGTGTGTTTGGAAGCAAAATTATAACAGACAAAATCCACATAGTATTTTAAAGGCCACGAGGAACTGTGAAAGGTGGTGACTAAGACAGATTTCCCAGTAACACTGTTTTATCAGGTGGTCCAGTTGGTATCCTCCAAGAACTCATTAAGCACTAATCAATACTGAAGATGACAAACAATTTTAAAAATTTCTGAACATCAGAGAGAATCCTTAACTCAAGAAATTTGCCATTATTTTATTTATGTTAAAAGCCACAAGAAACTGTAAACTTGTTACCAAGAAATCAGTTGCACATAAATTAACTGAAAGATTGCAACACACAAATTAACTGAAAGATTGCAAAAAAATGAAAGATTGAAAAATAATTATACCAGACAAACTTTTATCAAATAAGCCACATTAATTTTTGATGGGATTATAAATTTAATTGGCAAAGATAATTGTCTGGAAATTAATGCAAATTTCAATTTAGGACATATTCTCAGTCCTAGAGAAGGGAATTAGGATATGAGAACTAAGGTAGTGCTCCAAGCAGTATAACTATCTCTACGTGTCTTACTGTTTAGAGTTCTCATTCCTCCTCCTGACTGTGAGAAATGATGCAACAGAAAATCATAACATCATAGAAAATTCTTAGGTGGAAGAGATCTAACAAGAATCACAAAGTACAAGTCCTGACTCCACACAGGACAACCTAGAAGTTAAACCATATATTCCATAAACCATAAATCATTCCTCGAACAATTACAGGCTTGGGGCCATGATCAGTTCTGTGGGAAGCTTGTTCCAGTGCTTGACCACAGTTTCAGTAAAGAACCTTTTCCTAATCACCAATCTGAACTCCCCTGATGCAGCTTTAAGTCATTCCCTGGAGTCCTGTCAGCAGACACCAGAGAAGAGATCAGCATCTCCCCTTCCACTCATGAGTAAGTCCTCTATGCAGAACAAACCTAATATCCTCAGCTACTCCTCATAAGCCATGCCCTGTAGTCCTTCCACTACCTTTGTTGCCCTCCTTTGAACATATCCTAATATTTTTATGTCCTTCTTATATTGTGGAACCCCAAGCTGTACACAATGCTGGAGATGAGGCTGCACAAATGTTGAGCTCAGCAGGATAAGCCCTTCTTTCTCTCAAAAGGCATCAGAACTCTTCATTGGCCAGAGAATATATTTTCAGTATACCTACTAAACATTGCCCTTATAATTAGACCTTCGTAGGAGGAATGGTGCCTACTGAGCAGCTGAAATATTTCTTGTATCTTAATTTGTTTGCTTTTATTTAAAAATGCATGTTCAAAGGAGGTCTAACTTTGGCTTGAATTTTAATTCAGATGTTTCCAAGAGAAACTGTAAGGAAATAATCACACCAGTGGTTTTTTTAGTTATTTGGAGTTTGGATTTTTTCTTTTATGAGATAAATAATACTTTATTGATAGTACTGAAAGAGACAGTTATTGTCTAAGAGTTTGTTTGTTTGTTTGTACTGATTTGTACTACAGTTGATTTACTGGCCAAAGCCTGCTTCAGAGAATGTTGTTTTCCTGAAAAAAATAAGATCAAGAATATGTGTTATTGTTTACTTTGGCTGAACGTCCGGTGTCCACCGAGACTCCGCCCAACCCCACCCAGAGGGAATAGGAGGAGGGAATGGGGGAAAGGAAAAAAAAACTTGCAAAACCGAGACTGCTGAGAAAGGCGGTTTTATATTTACACAAAGAAGAAAGAGAACTATAAGCACTATACGCACAGGGAAAACTGACAATAAAGACTACTTTCCCATGAAAGGTGTTTTCCTCCTCCAAAAACAGCCATCTATCCCACACAACTGTCCCAGAAGAGAAGAAGGAAGTTGTTTCCTTCTCGTCTCTTTGTATCTGAACTGACATAATATGGTATGGAATACCTTACTGGTAAAATATACATCAGGTGACCTATCTTAGTTCTGTTTCCCTCCCAGGGAGGGTTACAAACCCACTACAATATGGAAAAACACTGTTCAAAGTGAGTACCAAATTGATGAGGTCAAAGAGGAGGTGGGTTAGCTTGTGACTGATTAAAAGTAAATGCACTTTACAGTGAATAAAAAAAAAAGAAAATACAGGTTGTTTCAGGTTTTTCAGGCTTTGTGGGGTTTCTTTGGGGTTTTTTTGTGTTGCTTTTTGGGTGTTTGGTTTTTTTAAACAGGGTAAAAATATAACCTTATAATCTTAACATTTAGTAGATCACTGCTCCTGAACTAATTACCTTTCTAACAAATGAACACCCTTCCAGTATTTATTTATCTGGACCAAAATTGGTTATTTACAGCAAGATGCATTTAAATATTACCCTGTGTCCCACAAATTCTCAGCACAATAAAAAAAACAAACAAACAAATGAACAGGTTGTTTCATGCTCAAGCTTTTCTTTGTCCAAAATAATAGTAGACATAATTGTAATTTTTCTTTCTAGTTTTATAACAAGCACATTTCATTGTGTACTGAGTCTACAGTAAAGCATTCTTTTAAATTACAGTAATTACAAATTAAATTACAGTAATTTCAAAAAAACTACTGGGACTACACAATGCAGCTTTCAAACACAGATACACTGACTAGCATGGTGGAGGTGGGAGACCACAGGGCATCTTATTGTGAATAAGTACTTCTTTAAAGATTAATGTGTTTGCACATCATAGTTTACTGAGCAGCAAGTGAAGTCTTACTGAACAATTCAGAATTATTTTGCTTCTTCTGCTTTAAGTGTAAGGTAGTATTCACTGTGAGTTAGTTAGTCTTTCTCCTGTGGATGTTTAGGATTCTACGGAGACAGTGTTGATGGAAGCGTTCTAGGAGACGCAGGTGGTGGCGGTAGATGACCCATGATTCGGATCCATATGAAAGAGTAGACAGCACAATGGCTCTGTAAACACTGATCTTTGTTCTTTTCTTCAAGTGTTTATTATGCCAAACTCTTTTATGGAGTTTTCCAAAGGCACTATATGCCTTTGCTAACCTGTTGTCTATCTCTTCATCAATCTTACCATCCGAGGAGATGAGGCTACCTAGGTAATTAAACTGCTGGACTGATTTGAGCTCTGATTCACCAATGGTGATATGGGGATGATGGAAGACTTCCTAAGGTGCAGGTTGATGAAGAATTTCTGTCTTCTTCCAGCCCAAAGAGCTGGAAGACGCAGCGTCTGCAAAGCAGGGTGTTAAATGCTGCAGAGCTACTTCTGTGTGGGCAACAAGGGCGGCATCATTAGCATAAAGCAGCTCCCGGACAAGATGGTTTAAGGTCTTAGTGTGGGCCTTCAGTTGCCTTAGGTTGAATAGGCTTCCATCAGTACAATATCGAATGTAGATACCATCCTGATCCTCGAGGTCTGCCGTGGCCCTTTGGAGCATCATGCTGAAAAAGACTGTGAATAGGGTTGGTGCAAGAACACAGCCTTGTTTCACACCACTGGTTATTAGAAAGGGCTCAGAAAGTGCATTGCCATATCTGACTTGGCCGTGCTGATCCTCATGGAGTGAGATGATCATTTTGAGGAACTTGGGGGGACTAAATGTTCCAAAATCTGCCATAGACCTTTTCTGCTCACAGTATCGAAAGCTTTGGTGAGATCAACAAAGGTTACATAGAGACCTTTGTTCTGTTCCTTACACTTTTCTTGCAGTTGTCTGAGAACAAACACCATGTCTGTGATACTCCTGTTGGTTCTGAAACCACATTGGTTTTCAGGTAGAATTCCTTTTGCTATAGCAGGTATCAGTCTTCAAAAGTATTCTTGCAAGGATTTTGCCAGCAATGAAGAGCAGAGTAATACCATGGTAATTTGAGCAGTCTGATTTATCACCTTTCTTCTTATAGTAGGTGATGATGACTGCATCACAAAGGTCTGATGGTAGTTGGCCTAGTTCCCAACAGCGCACCACAAACTCATGAAATTTAGCATGGAGTGCAAGGCCCCCATGTTTCCAGACCTCAGGTGGAATTCCATCAACCCCAGCTGCCTCGCCAATTTTCACCTGCTGTATGGCCTTAAGGGTTTCTCCCAAAGTGGGGGCAATATCCAATTCATACTTCACTGGTTGCTGTGTGATGTATTGAATTGCTGAGTCTTTGACTACACAGCTAGTACTGAGAAGAGTCTGAAAGTGTTCACACCATCTATTCAGAATGGAGGTTTTATCTGTCAGAAGCATTTGCCCATCAGCGCTGAGTAGAGGGCTTTGGACCTGGTATGTAGGCCCATATGCTGTTTTCAGGGCCTCATAGAATCCTCTGTGATCACCCGTATCTGCACATAATTGAGTTTTTACAGCTAGGTTGATTCACCACTTTTTCTGGATGTCACGGAGTTTCTGCTGGAACTTGCTGCATACAAGAAGAAAGGCTGCTTTTCTTACGTGACAGGATGGCAGTGCAAGGTGTGCTTGGTGAGCAGTTCTCCTCTTCCTCAACAGTTCCTGGATCTCTTGATTGTTTTCATCAAACCAGTCCTTGTTCTTGCAGAGGACTGCAGGATGCTGTTTTTAATAAGGTGCCAAAGTGTTTCAGAAGAGACATCTATAAAATGGTTTTTGATCCTAGTTTGAAGATTTGCCTGGAATCCGTCTCTCACTGTGGCTGATTGGAGATTGTTAACTTGGAGTCTTCTCCTTGGGATACTGATGCTTTTAGGTTTGAACTTCAGACTGAAGTTGAGTTTACAGTGCACAGGTCGAAGGTCTGTTTGGCATTCTGCGCTGGGCATCACGCGGGTGTGGTGGACATCACGAACATCTCTCCGTCACACCAAGACATAATCGATGAGGTGCCAATGCTTAGATCTAGGATCCATCCAGGTTGTCTACAGATTATTTTTCTGCTGAAAGATAGTGTTAGTGATGCTGAGCTGTTGCTCTGCACAGAATTCTAGCAGAAGTCGACCATTATTGTTGCAGTTTCCAACACCATGCTTGCCTAATACTCCTTTCCAGGCTTCAAAGTTCTTTCCTACTCTGGTATTAAAATCACCAAGGATAATGATCTTATCATCTGCAGGAACCTTTTAGGTAAGGCAGTGCAGGTCAGTGTAGAATTTATCTTTTTCAGCAGGGTCAGCTTGGAGAGTTGGGGCATATATACTAAAGAGGACAATATGTTGCTTGTTGTGTAGTGGAAGGCATAGGGAGATAATGTGATCAGAATGACCTGTCGGCAGATTTTCGAGTTTAGGAAGAATAGAGTTTTTGATCATGAAGCCGACTCCTGAGAGATGCCTTTCGGTTTTGGGTTTACCTGACCAAAAGAGTGTGTAACCAGCACCCTGTTCTCTAAGGCTTCCTTCCTCAAGGAGACGATCTTCACTGAGAGCAGCTATGTTGATATTGAGACGTGATAGTTCGTGGGCAATTAGGGCAGAGCAATGCTCAGGATGTCCACTATCTGCAGTATCAAGCATGGTTCTGATGTTCCAGCATGAGAGAGTCAATTTGCGTACACCTTTGGAGGCAGGTGTATGCCTTTGTCTTTTGATCTTTGTGTGACCGCATTAGTAGAAGATGCCCATTGACTGTGGTTAACCAATCAGGTGAAATGTGGAGATGAGCTTTGTTTAGGCCACCTTTTCTAGGCCCCTCTCCGAGTGGAGCAAGCAGTGCTGTCCTTGAAAAGGCTGCTTGGTCGTTCAGGGTGCTGCCCCAAGAGACTGTCATCCCCAGTCAGTCTCTAATGACCAATATCCTGAACCGCCTGCATGCAGGGTTGGGTCTGCGGCTTCCAGTGCACCTTTCACCCGCCATTTTGACCCTTGCCCATCGCTACAGGGCTTTGCAAATGTGGGAAAAACCTTTGAGCCTGCGCAGTGGATTTTTTAGGTGAGACACAGTATGCGCAGAACTGGGCCCACCCTTTAATCCTAAGGTTCATCCCCCAGGGCTGAGCGAGCTTGGATGGTGGCAGCAAGGTCCTCAGGACACAGGTTTAATTAGAGTATCCTTCTCTTAGATGGATGGCCTTACAGGGCTAAACGAACTCCATCTGCCCGGGTTTGGAGTTAGAGTTGTCCTTCTCCTAGGATGACTGCCAGAAGGCTAACAAGCTCATCCTGCCCACAGATGTATTGTATCTGACCCTATGGTTCTGACCTGTCTGGCATGGGCGACCCTACCAAAGGCATGTACCATCGCCAGCGTATCTCACAACCACATAGGGGTACACAGGCTTCTTTCCCGTTAAAACGGTTAGGGCAAGCCTTTCACTCCTTACTTTTCTACCACCCATCTATATTCAATCCCAGGGAAATACTCAGGAACATCCTTGGATTCTCGTATCAGCTTTGTTCGGGTCTTTTTTTCCTTTCAGGAAGCAACAAATATATCCAGAACATACCGAACCTGGACAGTAACTGCAGGTGAGCCAAAACCAAATCTTTCCAGCCTCCATACTCACCCAGGGCTCGGGTACTTCTCAAGGCCCTAGCCCGGCTGAGACCCCCAACCCCCAGAAGAACCCATTATCCACCCTGACCTTATCCTCCCCCACTGTGTTACCTCATATCTTCCCACGCATGACACTTCATACAGGGCTGCCCCACCTGCCCTCTTGCCAGTCCGAGGACCGCCACAGCGTGCCTGATACCCTTCCCCTCCCCCAAACTGGACCAGCAAACCTCTGTGTGCTCTGAGGCTTCCCCTCTTCTCTCCCATGAGGGTGCAAAACCATGCCGGTGAAGCTCCCACTCTTCTTTCCCCTGTGGGGGGGGGCAGCCCCACACAGGCCCAGGGGCGGCTCTGCATGGGCCCGGGGACAGCCTTGGGTCACACGGGCCCGACGGGGGGAACCCCCGCAGCCCGGTGCAGGCCCGAGGAAAGGAACCCCTGCGGCCCGGCACGGTTCCTACGGGGGGCACCCCTGCCGCTAGATGTAGGCATCATCAAAAATAATTCTGTTGCAGTTACAAATAAGGTCTCTTGCTATGAATATTCTGACAATATTTGGTGTTACACAGTCAAACAAGACATGCCTAATCAGAAAAACTCAAAATAAGCTGACTAGAAGAGTGGCACTGTTTTTAATCTTTCCATCACTTTTCCCTCTCTAACACCTTCATTTAAAATTATTTCAATGCACTTCCATATATTTTAATTGTGCAAGGATTAATACTGAAAAATTGTAATCTTTTTTGATGGATTTTTTCTTTCATCTTTCAGTGTTAGAGTACTTAATCTATAAATCCTCCCCCAATGCTCATAAAAATACAAAACCACCGTGAATATTAGCAGTTGGATCCAGCTGACTTCTGGATTACTTCAAATCCCATTGATTTAAGAGGAACTGCCCAATAAAAAATTCCATCAAAACTGCTCAGCTGATTTCAGCATTAGTCTTCAAAATATCTACTTTGGAGCTATCTTCCTTATAAAGGTACGGTACATCCACTGCTTTGTACTTACTTACACTATGGAAACAACCCTGCAGTCAACAAACCTGATCTCAAACTATCATCATCCATCATCAGAAAAAATGTTTAAATAGATCTGGTTTACAACTCAGGCATACTTATTTAGTTTATCAGCTGGATTCAGAGGGCCTACTACAAATTTCACTCAGGCTGAAAGATCTCATTGGAAACACTTTTGTTTGCTATGGCAACAAAAGATATTTGCTAAATTTCAGAGCTGGCATAACAAAACAATACAGAAATAATCATCTAAAAGTTCCTTCTGCCATTTTAATAATTCTTCTTGGGGAGCAGGTGCAGATGTCAGATGCTGTAGTGCTGTAACTGCTGACCTGAGATAAAAAAACTGCCCACGGCAAGCACTCCCTTTAGAACCACTATGGTTCCATTTCAGTTCCTCTAAAACTATTCTCTATAAGCCTGATGCATTAGAAAAGTCTTAATTATCATAAGAATTATCTTAATTCTGGGAAGCCGGATTTGCAATGCAATCACTTTTTATAAAAGCTCCAGCAAGCAGTTATGGTGCAGCCATTCATTTGTTGCTTGTAAACTAAAAAGAATAGCATAAACCCCTCTCTCACTCCCCCATAACATTCTGAAATACTTTCTGAAATACTTTTTCCTACAAGAAGCAAAGCAATTTCTAAATTTACAGTCTTTGAGGTTTGGAAATCCATTAGTGCATAGTCACCCCTTCCTCCCATCTAAACTAATTTCTCCAGAAAGATAGACCATTGAATTATAGCTAGGCTTGTGTGAGAGATGCGAAAGACTCAGTGACCATTACTAAAGTACTGTAAATAAACCTTGTGAAACTCGTCACAACCACTCTATTACTGTATATGTGATCTCAGTGAATTGATGCACATTCTCTGAAGACATTGTTTCCTTCCTATTTTCTAAGACACCCTGCTTTTTTAATGACTTGCCTTCTGACTTTGTAGTAGGTTTGTATAGTTAAATAATACTTTCCTTTCCCGGAAGGAACAGGATATTCCGTACTATGTTACGTCAGCCCAGATATATAAACAGACGGAAGGAAGAGAGCTCTCTCTTCTCTTCTAGGCACTGAGTGAGGCAGTTTCGGGTCAGTTCCTTCAGGGGGGAAGAAGAAACATCGGTTGTGTGAGAACTATCTCTATTTTAAGTTCTTTTTTGTATGCATATTGCTTATAGTGTTTATCTATCTTTGTGTAAGTATAAATAATTTTCCTTAGCAGCCCTGGAGTAGTTTTTTTTCCCTTTCCTTCTTTCCTCTCTTCCCCCCCTCCTCCTCCTCCCTGGAGGAACTGGGCGCAGGCTCCGTAGACACCTGGTGTTCAGTCAAAGAAAACAACCACAGACTTACAGGTTTGATAGGGGCAGCAGTACTTTGCAGACCTTAACTTGCAAATTTATCTTCAAACATAAGGTAAATGAAAGTGATTCATATACCACTACATTTCCTTGTTCCTTCTTTCCACTCTTGCCAGAAAATAATACAAATTTACAGTTGCTAATTACTGGAAAAAAAAGAAAATCATGAGACAGAGACTGATATTAAAGCAGGAAAATAAAGTTGTTGACTGCAAAGACACAAAGAACTAGGCTTTGTTTTGAAATCATCTTTTTCTTCCCTAAATATACCAACAGTACAAAAGTACAAAGAAGATAACTGCTCTTCTAATTGATTTTGGGGCTTGCTTATTTCATTTTGGAGTTTGGGGGTTTTGTGCCTTTTTTTGAGAAAATGGGCAGTTGTAAGCCATAACATAGTGTAAAAAATGATACTACAGTTGCACAATAACATCTCCCATTCCCACTTGCGGAGCACAGCATGTCACCTGTAATCATCAGTTCTCAGCTGGAAGCCCACACCACTTTCACTTGACAAATACTTTTCTTTGTTGCTGTTTTCTTCTTTTGTGCTGATGTATGTGGTTGGTAAAAGATTTACGGAGCAATTGTTCATCACAACACTTTCATTAGATACACAGCCACTCAAATAGACTTTCTGACCTCTGATGTACTGAGGCCTGATGCTGAGGAAGCATTTAATAGAATTTCCTCTGACAATCTAGAAATAGCAATACCCCCTTTTTTTTTCTTTGCACAAAAGCCATGTCAATTAACACAAGTACTTATATTCAAAGAAAATACATGAAAAAGGCAATGCCAATCTGAAGTGTGAAGCTCTTAACATAAATCACATCTTCCTAGATGGTGCTTTCTCTCCTTAAACTGTACTTTGTACCAATTCCATAATCTAGATTACATGGTGGAGCTGGATCAATCTCTTCCATTTGAAGGTAAAATTTCTTAACTCACCTATTAAATAAACTTCTCCTGGATTACTTTACTTTATTATTTTTCTTGAATCTCTTTTCTTTATCTAATTGTAATTTTTCAGTGAAGATATTTGTGCCTTAGAAACGGATAGCTCATTTCACTGGCTTTATCTCCCTGTTTCAAAATACTTATTTCAAGCCTCCAAACAAGCCATAAATCATAACACCTAGGATTAACAAAAACAACAACAAATCACTTGAGAAAAAATAAGTCTCTCCAGTGAAACAAAAAAAATAAAACCTCTCTAGTTCCCTGGTCTAGGCAAACTGTCATTTATTAAGGCTAAAAAATAAATAAATTTAAAAACCGCCCAAATTTATGGGCTAGAAAAATGCTGTTTATTGAGGTTCTTGTAAATAAAGTTTTTTCTTGCAAATACTTTTTTACAAGTCCATATAAGCTACCAGAATACTATTTCTTCACCTTCAGTAAACTCAATAACACCCCTTCTGAAGTTTCCTACTTCCTCTAACCTCAATAATCAGAAGTATGCATTGCCTATCATGGAAAAAGTCAAATGCTCCTCTCCCTCTATTACACAGTGTGTTCTGCTCTATATTTCACACTATTGTTCTTCTGGAACTATATTTTCATTAATTGAACTATATATATTTTATCCCTTTTCTTTACATAGATGTAAGCTTTTTCTAAATGCATTGACTAAGTGCTGATATATATTCAAAGCCGTAACACAAAAAATATGTTAAAATTACCCATTAGTTCTTGGTAATGGAGTAGAATTGGATTTTGAGAAAACTTCGCTAAATTAAAAAGTATCACTGTAGAATCCTTTTTAAAAATTAACTGTATCTGTTAAAACTATCCAACATGCTGTCACGCATGGCAGTCAGGTATCTACAGTTATAGGGACAAATAACCAAACTTTTAGCTGTCCTTTTGGAAAGTGCTTTTATAGGTATTCAGGGAATTCCGCTTAGTTCAACTGAATAAATGACCTCATGAAATTTAATAATATAAAATTCCCTTTATTACAAAAAGATTGAACAATTTTGTTGGAAAAGGATTTTTTGTCTCATTAGTAGTGATCTCCACCTTCCATTGTGAAATACCGAGATTATATCTCATACCAGAATAATTACAACTAAATTCTATATCCAGAAATTGATTCATTTGTCTTGAAATGGAACCAAGACCATAAAAATCTTTTAAGTTTTTCTGCTAATCTGTACAGCATTTCTGGTTTGCAATTAAGGCTTGTGACTTGGCTGCACCCAGATGGTTCATACCTTAAAACAGAGTAAAACTGATCAGGAGATAAGATCCATTTAAGAACAGTCAGGCATGTATACACGTGAACATATGGGCAGCCATGCAAAAACATCTTGCTGTAGGTGTTCCCCAGGCAACAGTTTTTGTCACACTATAGTAGATGCAGGAACTCACATTAGGGTCTGAGGCTTGGAGGCCATTAAAAGATGGCTCAGAGCTGCCCTTTGGCAAAATTCTAACAGATTTGAAGCTATCAGTTTTACCAGATATAAACTTCTAATAAAAAAAAAAATGAGATTCAGAGAGTGCAATATCATCCCACAGTCATTTCTGCTCTACTTCTTGGGTAAAGTATTCCAACATCTTTAGTTTAACATAAAAATTTTCAGTTGGTTTCCTCTTCCTCAAAACTTCGTTCTGTGATCTTGAAAGCATTTTTTTAACCACTCCTGAGGATAAGACTAATGAGAGAGGCACAGATTTGACCCTTAAAAAGAAAATCTGCTGATATTCTCTCTGAACAGTTTTAAATACCCTTTTCAGAGCTTTAAAATTTCTTATTAAGATGTGAAAATTTAAATATCTTTTACTGTATATGGGTAATCTTAACACTCTTCCATAGTATTGTCTTCCTGGTTGTCTAACTTGTCCAAAAATAAAATTTCTGGGATTTGTTTACTCTGAAAATGTTCCTCCTCTCATAGCTTCTACAGATGGCCCGACCACACACATAACAGCTCCTCAAAGCAGCTCAGATATATTGAACCAAAGTTGAAGTTTTAATGCAGTGCTGACTCCATGTTGAACTGGAATAAGTTTATTCCCACACATGAGCAGAAAACCAGTCCCTCTTCCATTTGCTGTATGCTTCATAAAATGAGGGCATGTTAGGGAGAGACAATATTACACGAAGTATCTTTTAAAGTTGAAATCGGTAAGGGGAACACAACTGTGAAAATTAGAAGGTTTAAGGTGGTTTGGCTAAAAGGCAGTTCATTACTGTGTAACTGAGCACAGAAGAAGCAGATTCAAACAACAGAATTTTCAAGAACATACAACGACGATGAGATGTTGAAAGCAAGTATGGGAATTAAATGTCTAGGCAAGCAAACTGGAAGAAATAGCTGGAGTAATAATATCAGTAAATAAGCCAAGATGGATATGAGAATCCTGGAAAAAGGAAGAGTACAAGAAGACAGCAGTATTTCCGGTACAATGGGCTGGAGTATGGAACTTGGAAAAGGAGATTAAGTATAGAAAATAGGCATTGCTTTGCAAAGCAGAAAGGAAACATCACACAATTAAATGAAAATCAGAAAAAATACAGGTTGGAAATGAGAATAACTGAGGGATTAGTATAAAATAATCAGAAGATATTGTACCCACTAGCCTATATTAACCATGAGAACCAAATGGGAAGAATCTGTATTACCATTTACTATTGAGACTACTCACAAGTAAGATTACAAGTCTCATTGCTTCTCTGATATGACACAGAAACACTATGAATTTCTGGTAGGTTTTCTAGTGAGGTGTAGTTTTTATATGGCTCTTGATGGAAAATCAACTAATGATACTGAATTTAAATGTCAGTGTTCATTCACCTGGATTAGAGTTTGTCATTCTCTTAGTTCATTACTAACTTAGGTCACACACGAGATGTGATTTTGCTAATAGTGTACTGCAGTAAATTCTTTGATCTTACCTAACACTACTTTTTCACAGTATGATGAAAGCTGCATTTCATTAAGGCCATCTGTCTCATATTCTTTGAGACAGAAGGGCAAATTCTATTATCCTAGCTTTAAACAGAAAGAAGAAAAGATAACTGTAGAGAAGTTAAAGTCAAAATTTGCCAGTGTCCAGCATTTGGGGGAAAAAATCTTATGTAAGTAAAATGTCTGATATTTCCCATGTAAACTTATACTGTTAATTAGGCATTTACATACTTGAGGTATGAGATTTCTGAAATGGAACCTCTTTTTACTTAAGAAAGTTGATCAAGACTTGTTATGCTTCAGAGGCAAAGCTTGGAATGGCACATAGATGTTCTCGAACCCTTATTTATGCTCCACATATATGCAAAATTACTCCATTTTTAAATAAGGGGGGAAAGAAAGCCAGCTATCTAGCTTTTTGGTACAAAAAGATTTCTGCAAAGTACTTCATTTTGTATTTTTCTGTTCCCTTAACAGCTGGATGAAAATTTCTGATCTATAAATAAGATTAGACACCCTTAAACAATTTGACATCATTGTGTTATCAACATCATTCTCACACTGAATCCAAAACATAGCACTGGACCGGCTACCAGGAAAAGATTACTTCTGTCCTTGCTGAAACCAGGACATCCTCTCAAAAAAGCACCTGTTATTATGAATGTGTCTTCCAACTCTAAAGTTATCACTAAAAACTACACATATCTTTGAGAAAACTTTTGGGACAAGTATCAACAATTGAGCTACAAGCTTATCTTACAACCTGGAAAGATTTTAGCTGCATGGATACCAAGCACTCTGCCTTCATGTATTATAATTTTATCTTTCACAACAGATCTTGAACTTATCGTAGGGTATTAGAAAATGGTTTTTTGTTTGTGTATGACCTGTATTGAGCCAAATTTTGGTGAAACATTGTGTAATAAATATCTAATTACATAATTATGAAGGCCCAGGAGCCAGTCTCGGGTGTGTTGTATCAGAAATTCAGTTATTTTTTTTGCTGCTTCTAAACACCCACTTTATCTTCATACTTTAAGAGGGTGCAAGTCAAACACAGTTGCTGCTCCTCCTATGCAGAGAGCCCAGCTATCTACCTTTCTACAGATTCCTATCATTTATAGACCCATCTTCTATTTTCTTATATTCACTGCCTTTTTAGGTCTTGCATATTGAGTCTGAGACTTGCAGAGTTGTCTAACACAGGATGAACAGAAAAAGGGTTACAATCATAAAAAGAAAAAAAGCAACAAAACTAAAATGAAAAAAAAAACAAACCCACAAACAAACAAATAACAAAACCCAACAAAAACAGCAACAAAGAAACACAAAGTAACTGGATGTTTTTGATATAAGCATCCTCTATAGGAGACAAAGCAACTCATAGAGAGAATTCTGAGTTTTTTCTTGTAGGATATAGTGATAAAGGGAAAAAATGATCCTAAGTTAGAATTTTAGGAACTGACAAATGAAACTATAAATACAGCAATTGCTTATCTTGTGCTAGGTATGTATTCTAAAACCCTTTAACAACCTAGCCTTTCAAATCCTTCTTCCTGAGCTTTGAAACCGTCTCACAGAGATAAAATCAAGTGCTGTGAGGTTACAAGAAGAAGAAAGACTGTACAACAAATTCAGAGGCCTTTTTGTATAATGGCCAGTCTTCGCGAGCGAAGATTTGGGAAAGGTCATTAACCCTTCGAGCCTGCGCAGTGGATTTTTTAGGTGAGACCCA
>NW_016690217.1:5745637-5768207 GCF_001604755.1 Lepidothrix coronata
GCCTTACAAGGCTGACGAGCTCCATCTGCCCGGGGGGCTGGGAATCGAACCCGGGTCGCAGCGGTGAGAGTCCTGCACCCTAACCACTAGACCACCAGAGGCCCCTGAGGCCTTTTTGTAAACTCTTTACAAAAACCTGCAGTGCCAAAATTCTTTTATGATAGTTCAGACTTATCTATAGCTATCAAGACTGCCCAATTGTCAGGATAGCACTTTCACAGCAGTGAACAAATACAGATGCTTCTTCATTTGCAGTGTCTAATCTGTCTCAACTGAGTTTTACTTTGCTATGTAGTAATTTTAAAAAAATGTGAGGGAGTTTAATTCTCCTGACTCTCCTATTTACTCCACCTTGATCTTTGGCCTGCCAAAACATACCAAAATGGAACCACTGTTTAGTTTGTTCAATGGAAAAAAAGTCAATTTTACACATTCATGAGGAATTAGTTTTGGAAAGGAGGAAAGAATAGGGAACACGAGTGAATTATGGACCATTGAATTAATCATAACAGCAAGGGTGAAAAATGATTAAAAATAACTCCTTAAAGTTCCATTAACAATAACTGTTGGAAAAATACTTTCTCTTTGGAAACAACTTTTTTGGATATTGAGAAGCTAAAGAAAGGAAACAGATACAGAAAAGTTAAATAAAATCCATTCTACACCAAAGAAAGATACTACTCTAGAAAATATTAAGTGGTTGAATGCATTTGGCCAGCTTCTGGATCACCTAAAGAAGCTGGTGAAAGTTCTGGAGCACAAGCCTTATGAGGAGCAGCTGAGGGAGGTGTTCAGTCTGGAGAAAAGGAGACTCAGAAAGGGGAGGACCTTTTCACTCTCTAGAACTACCTGACAGGAGGGTGCAGGAACGTGAGGCCCAGTGTCTGCTCTCATGTTATAAGTGATAAGACAAGAGAAAACCACCTCAATTTGTGCTGGGAAGGTTTAGATTGGACACTGGCAAAATTTTTTCATTGAATAAGTGGTCAAGCATTGGAACCAGGCTGCCCAGGGAAATGGTGGAGTCACCATCCCTGGAAGTATTTAAAAAATACATACATGCGGTGCTGAGGGACAAGGTTTGGTGGTGAACACAATGGTGCTAAGTTAATGATTGGACTTGATGATCTTATGGATCTTTTCCAACCTAAACTATTCTATGATTAATTTTCTTCCAAAGTATACACACGAGGGTCATGACTTCTTCCAGGATCTTTCAGGTTCTGCCTGACTATAGCTCTTCAGCTGGTCTAGCTCCTATCATTTCCCAGGAGTAGCATCTGCATTATCATTCCATAGGTGGATAAGACATTTTCTATCCCTTTTAGACATCTGAGAGTGACACCCTAGAATTTTGCAGATTGTTTTTGTTTTATCATGATGTTGCATGCAAATAAAGTGTAAATTTCAGTGCTACTTAGATTCCCTGTATAGGAAAATGTCTTTCAGGTAATGCTCAAGTAGCAGGAAAAGCTGAAGGACAGACATAATCATTGCCCAGTTTACCATGTACCAGTCTTCAAAAAAACTAGCACATCTGTTATTTCTATAGTATTGATTCTCTGTAGAGACTGATTTTATCTGAAACTCAGTAATTTAACTGTACATATGATACACTTCTTCAATAATATATTTGACTCAAATCCTTCCTAGTCCTTCACTATTGTTTTTCATTCCTCTTGAACTTGCCTCCAAATTCATGGTTATCTACTTACCTCCTATTTAAGTCTTCCACTAAAAATAATTTTTCACTTCTAAAGAAATTTTCTCAACAGATTCATGCTTCTGAGGAAGGAACGTTTTGCCACTAAGTTAAAAATCCTACATCAACAGATGTCCTAACATCTCTTTGCCAGTTATTTTCTGAGTGGGTATACTCAGGCTGCCATTTTATCCTTCAATTTGGCTTGATGGGTCCCACAACCAACCAAGCAAACTGGACAGGATCAGGTTGATGACATCCTCCACAGCTCACTCCCTCAAAATCTTCCACACCAGCAAACTCTCACAAAATTCTCCAGGGATTTCAAAATCATAAGTACACATCAGACTCAAATATGCAATCTGATTTCAAGAGTAAATCACAACCAAAGCACTCTGCGTTTCATTCTATTCCTTTGAATTTCATTCTCTGAAGGCACTGACTTTTATGTATAGTACCTTTTTTTGCTTTGTTCTAAGAAGAAATTATTGAAATGTCTAGATCCCTTTCCCCACCCACAGCGTGGGGGAGCCCAGTTCTAGTTCCATCTCCATCTGAAGAACCATTCCGACGTCTTGAGGGGCAGGGAAAGGGAACTCCAGCGCAGGGTTTTTCAGGCCCCGAGCCTGGAGGGGAGAGGTGCCCTCCCCTCCCCCCAGCACCCACGTGGTCCCATGGCTGGTACAGAGACAGCACACCGGCGTGGAGAGGAGGCAAGAGAGAGTTTATCGTTGGGGATGTTACATTTATAGGGTTTAGGGGGATTCACAGAGTAACCAATTAGAAGTCTCAAGGGGCTTACAGGAACACCCAATCACAGGATGGGGTTAACAAGGACCAATGGGGACACCTCAGGACACCTTTCCCAGGACATTCCTGCATGGGAGATAACCTGTCGTGGGGGGTGTTGGGAAGAAGAAACACGTGTTTGCAAAGAGACCACAAAAGGCCATTTTAAGACATGTTTAAACAAGTTTCTCATCAGGTTTAGTGCTACATCCCAACCCTTTTTATTCTTTAAAGATGAATATGTCTTTATTGATATATGGATTTTTAAATTTACCCCATTCTCGTAGTGTCTGAGGGTGTCCCTATAAAACAGAATTGAAAAAGGTTTTTATTGATGTATTCCTAAACAAGTTTTTCACTTACAAAAACTTCCCATTTACTGCTGAACCAAACAAACTACTTATTGCTGTTAATTTAGTTTCATTAGAGTCCAAATGGTTGTTTTCTTCTGTTTCTCGGAGGCAGTCCTGGCGTCCGGTGGATGAAGCGGTGGCTGTTGCGGCCGCATGGTGGGCCGTGGGGGGTGCTGTGTGCGGCGGGAGCCGGGCGCAGGAGGGATCGGTGGGATCTGCCGGGGCTGCCAGCGGCGCCGGGGTCTCGGCGGCTGGGCGGCGGTACCCGGGACGGGGCAGGGGCCGCCCCGATGGTGAAGCCCGGGATGGGGGTTGCCGCTCCGGGTCCCATCTGCGCAGGGGGCTGAGGCTGGCCAGTTCCAAAGCCTCCTGCTGTATCAGGGACCGGGTGCGCGGCACCGCCATGTGCTGACCACGGTGGGGGGGGCTGGCTGATGTCGGGGCTGTGGCGCGGGGCCGGCCCGGGCCCGGGCAGCGGCCGGGAGCCACGCAGGGAATTGCTGCGGAGCTGTTTCGAGCAGCTTTGACCCTTTTTTCGCCATGCTGGCGTGGTCTGAGTCCCTTGTTAGAAACGGAACTATCTTTTAAGTTAGCAAAGCAGTCTTATTAGATGATTTGCAGATGGAATTAAATATGTTCTTTAAGCTTTCTTTTTCTCTCTTAAAGAGGCATGCACGCTTCTTGTAGTTACAGGTTTACAGGGGGAGAGGTTTAGGGAGTATGCCGAAGTTTGCTTATGAGGGAATATGCCGGGTCTGCTCCTTACCTGAATGTCCTCAGGAAGGCTGAGGTATTCAAAACAGGCTGCTCTCTTGTGGTGATGCCGCCTGCTAATACCTTTGCCGCTTAGACTCCGGTCCGCCGTCGAACACAGACTTCGCCCCAGTCTGTGCCTTAGGATTGCTATATCTTCACAGAAGAGTTCAAACAATCTTTGCCTCACCACGTGGCACCATTTACGACGGATTGAGGGGGATGGGGGCTTAAACTTCGGGGCGTTGGGGAACACAGATCACCGCATCTGTGCCTTAGGAATCCACCTATCTTCATAGAAGAGTTCAGTAAGATTCGTTTCCTCACACGGGGCACCATTTACGACGGATTAGTGGGATTTGGGGAGACCTCCAGGCCTTAGGATGCTGGCCCCATAACCTGCGAGGTGAATGCCCTTCCCCCCGCCCTTGCACGTGGCCCGGCGACCCCGCAAGGAGCACACACAGACCACCAGGGAGGGACGGACGAAAGAGAAAGTTTATTGTGGGGTTGGGGTTTATAAGGCTTTTAGGAGGGTCAAAAGGGGACCAATCACAAGGTCAGGGTCACACAGAAAAAACCATCAGGTAAAGGGTCAACAACCAATAGAAAGGGGTTAACAAGGGACCAATGAGAAACACCTCAGGACACCTTCCCAGGACACCTTGTGTGGGACAATAGCTTCACAGGGGGTGTCGGGAAGAAGGAGACAGTGACACTGCAGAAAATACACAAACATGTTGCAACATGTTTAAACTACAGTAAAAACTTCTGTCTCCATAATGTTCGAGCTGTTTTCCTCGCCAATCCATCTCTGACAGGAGTTTTTCCATCCTGCATATGGCAAATCCACTGCCACAGAAATGTTTCAATTAGTTGCAATATGCTATTGCAAGGTAAAGTATGAGGTTAATAAGAGTCATTTCAGTATTTTTTTACTCAGGAAAAAATGGAATGCAGATTAAAACATAGAGGATTTCTGGCAAATTCACCATAGCAATTGAAAAATTGGCCAACTATTAGTTTCAAGATTATTAATTTCTACCATATCTCCTGCAAAAAGAGAGCTGTCCTGGAAACAAAATCTTATTTTCTAATTTTTAAAATAGATTAGGAAAAAATAATGAATTTTTCTTAGTGTATATATATAGTATAAAATGGTGTTAGTAGAACTTCATTATCAGGCTAAGAGACGAATTTTCATTTATGTCCTTCTGCACATGAATTAAAATCTGTTTGAAGTTACAGAGCCACATACTATTTTTCATCAGTATTCTTTTCAGAATACAAACAGAAAAAAGATGATAATGATAACGATAGAGCAGTGGATATACGCAAATAAAAGCATATTGTGTCTCAGGATTTTACAACAGAAGTAAAAGAAAGCTCATAGTGTGATACATATGACCAGTCACAAAAATAACATTGGAGGTCAGTAAATATGAGGTAAGGCAGAAAAGCAAAAGGGACTAACCTGATGTCCCTGCTCTGATCAAACTCTTCTAGTCTGCAGCCACATTTTGAGCAACAACATTAATCAAAACTAATCTTAAGTAGGATCTGGAAATAAACTGGAAATAAACATGGTAACAAGCTTTGAAATACAGATGTAGTATATTATATGAGAAAAGTGGCCTTTAGTGAACAAGTGATGAGGAAGCACCAGGAGGATGCTGCTGTACTGGGGCTGTGGAGCAGGTGCTGAGGGTGGCAGAGAAGAAGGGAGGAGAACATAGTAAGCCCCACAGAGCCCAGGGACAGGGGACAGCAGGGAGCAGTGACAGCAGCCAGGGACTGCCAGCAGGACCAACAAGTGCCAGGCAGGCACCCGGTGATGAGACAGATCCTGGGCAAAGCTGAGAAGTCAAGTCAGTGGGTCAGGGTTAGGCACCCTCAAAGAGTCTTCTCCCAGTTTATGCTCACACAGCTCTGCCTGATCCAAGGGACCACATCTGCACCATATCAGGGTTAACACGAGCACAGGTGGGCAAACCTGGGGGAGAAGGGAAATGGTTGTAAAGAATTAACATTTTCTGAGGAATAAAGCAAGGTTCAAAGGTTTCATCAGAGTTGTGTTGGATGAACTGCCATCACTAGCTACTTTTGATGTAGTCAGCTGTATGTATGTATGTATGTATGTATGTAGACATAACATATGACAATAATACTTAAATGTTTTCCATTACTATATTGTCTGCTTTCACACAAGTCATTATCTAAGAATATGTTCAGACCTCAAGGGTTTAGACAACAGTTTTCTCAGAATTCTTTAGTGCTGTCTAAGTTTCTTAAATCACAAAGGTATCTTTTGAACATACATCACTGTACTGAAGGAAATCACGTGTAGTAAAATCAGCACATAAAATGTAAACTTTGCATAACATATGCTTTATATACAAACTCTTTTGGTGAGTGGGAGGGCAGGAAGGTTTTAATGTAGTTTAAAGGGTTTTGTATCTGGTAATTTTATGCATTTGGCAGGAGTTTGAGCCCATGTCACTTTTCCTTCTGTAAAAATAATAGTTTGTCCAGTACTAATTTTTCATGATGAACAAAGAAAGTGTTATGTATGTTTGATTATATAATAAATTAAGTAAAGGACTGGACTAAATCTATTAAACACTGACGATTAGTATGGTTGATTGTGGTCTCTGGTCAATATTCAAGTTTTTATTTTTTTTTAAAGTAAAAAAATTTATCTATGTCAATTTAACACAAATAGTTATTCACCAAAAAGTCTCTTTGTCAATTACATGAAAGTAAAATGATAACAATTTGTTTCATCTTTATTGAGTTGTTTCTGTCACTATTTTTTCTTATCTTTCTGTAAAGTTCTGGGTTACTTTCTGTCAGATTTAAGAAAAAAAAGGTATTTCAAAGTCACAATAATGATGAGTGCCAGGAATGTTTAACTGTCATTATCTAAGTGAGGAAATCTTGCCACAAGAATAAATTTGGATTAAGAATCTTAAATTTCAAGTAGATTTATAATGACATAAAAGAGTGTTGATATGAAATTATATAAATTAATGACATGTATTTTGTTTTATATATGGCAGTCAATATATGCTGTCATTAATACATGGCTCTTGTTTAACATTTGCTCTATACAGCCATTTCCTCATAACAAAAAACTTCAGTTTTTTATTCCTTTATTTTATTGTTTTATAAAGCAAGCTAGTCTTTTGTGCAATTTCATCTGTAAGGAAAGAAACATGAAGATAAATTTAGTTTCTGAACTCAGAGTTCTCATTTAGAATGAGAAGAGCACAACATGCAGATAAGACAGGAAGATAAATGTTCAAGGAAACCACAGGGGTTGAAATACAGTTGACCTAGTGAGACCAAACTTCTCTGGCAACAGAGTTATGGTAAATTCAGGCATATTAAGTCTTTCAGAGCCCTCTGCTAAGCTCATCTAAGCATTTCTACACAAAAGTCCCCTCTAATGTTTTTTGTATAAAGCCCTGACAGTGTTGCAAGTCACCTTTAGGCACCGTAATGGTCTGCAAAGCAACAACAAATCTGTTGCATGCATCAGTGAATGCATTTTTAGTCTGACAGGTATCAATTCAGGCCCTTCAGTTCCTACAGATTTCTGAAGGCAAGAATATCAAAGATGACATCTGACCCTAGATAATATATTCTAATAACAGTATCCTTTGGAGAAGTGGTTATTCCCTTTTAGCACTTCATTACCTTCAGTAGACCATAGCAGCACTTCAGCAAATAAAGTTGATCCAGCATCAGGACATATTTTAGCTGTTCTTTGTTAGACACACAAACTTCCAGCATTTTCAGAAAGTTCCCAGGAAGTCCCTTCCTGTCTTCTCTAGCATTTGCCTCATGAGTAGCAAGGAACGTCCAGCCATGATGGCTGTGGATTTTAATTCATTTAAGTCATTGAAGATAGCTAGATTAAAAATACACAATCTCCACTGTCTGCAAACTTTCAGGGGAAAAGAAACCAAAACAATTAAGTAACATATTTTGGAATGCTATAATTATGAGAAGTACTAAAATAAGCATGCAGTTTACAAGACTAAAAGTTGCCAGGCATGAGAATGGAAATAGCTATCCTTTAAACTATTTAAAATAAAAAATTTCATTCAAGGAGAGTATGTCTAAATTGTAGCAAAAACTTAAATGATCAGTACAAGAACTGAGAATTTATAATAGCATATGCTACACAGTCCATACCATTACAGTGTGGAGCAACAGAAAACACGAATATGATTAGAACAAGTTGTTTAGTATATCTTAGGCAATGTGCCAGCCTAAGGCAAAGCACCTCTCAGTGTGAGCCATGTTGCTTAATCATAGCTTAGGTGAGGAGATTTTACTGTGACTTAGGACATATTTATCAGCAATATCAGTTCAAACATCAGTAATTCCACAATATGGTAAAGAACACTATATTGCCATAATATGAACAGACAAAATATGTTGTATTATCAAAATAAAAGCAGACAAACACGGCAGTTTCTTTGTATGTTTCTATAACTAACAGCCAAATCTTTTCTTATTTTTCTTCTATATTTTGAGGTAAAATCATGAGCTGCATCTTGCAAAGATAAAAGAATTCAGAATTCTTAATAATATTTCCGACATTTTCTCTTCTGCAAATAGAAATTGTACCAGTTGAGCAGAAACCTGCAAAATATTTGCTGATCAATATGAAAAATACATGAATGAAAGAATATCTACATCAATCTTACTGTACTCCAAAGTAGTACAGCAGTCTAGAAAAATAAGTATGTACAGGACAGAACAACAATGCTACAGCTGTAATGCTTCAAATTATACAGATCAATCCCATAATTCTCCTGATGGAGGAGGGAAATCTGCCAGAGCTAAATCTGACTGCCTCAATCAAGCAGTGGCCACCAGTTTGTCAACCTGAAAGAAAAATAAACCCCACAGTGTTCAAGGCTAAATTTTGACAACATCCAGGACTGATATGCTTCTATTTCTACCTTCATTTCTTATGCATCAGAAGATCTTATTTACACCGATCTGCATAAAAGATAATAATATATTCTATGAGATAGTGTGGTTTAGGAACCTTTTTCATATTTCAGAATCAAAAGTGAGGTTAATTGCAGCTCCTCTAAGGCATCTACACCCTAACATAAGTACTTTCTCTGAGAAACTGCACAGCATACACAGCTCAGAGAAGGGATAATTACATCTGCACTGCAGTTCAGTAACATAGCTTCAAAAAGTCTGTGCCAAGCTTTAAATGAGATGTGGGGTTCTATCACCAGGACAAAACATGAAATGTTCATTTACACCGCAGTATTCAGTAAATATGACTGCTGCTCTTACCATATCTACACATCCAGTGATTTCCCTAATAACATAAAACATTCTTTGGCTTCTGCCTAGAAAATACAAAAAAATAATATATGCAAAATGAAATAAAGGTCAATATCCGTTTTCAAGAACAGATGCTTTTACTTGAAAATGGAAACATGAATATTTGCAAAATACAGTAGTTTTGAAGCAGTAATTCCTATAACAAATTAAACATGTAATAAAAAAGGTCGTGTTTATAATATCAGTTATTACGTTTCACCCATCTGCACCTTAATTATGGTGGGAAGAACTATAACTGTTAGCATAATTAGGTTAACTCAGAGCATCCCACACTGAAAAACACTTCAAAGAAATTCTTGAAACTGGCTAGCTAAACAAGTGTCATGGTTTGAGATAGCCTCAAAATCCAATCCCTTAGTCTAAGCCCCCTCCCACATCACAACCTAATGTGAGATGGGTTTTTCCAGACAAAACACACCAGACTCAAAGTGGGGGAAGGGAATATATTACAATGACTGTACAAATAAATACCATATCACATTATACACACGATCACAATATCTCTACCATGACATATGTATTTACAATGGACCAGATCTCTTCTCCCCTCCAAATAAAAGTCCAGGAGGGAAAGAAGGACAGATCCCTTCCAGTCTCTGAACAGCAGGAGTATCTTCCAAGGCAGCAGGTTTCTTCTTCTCATGCATGCAGCAGCTGTGGCTGGCTTTCTGCCAGCATCCACAAGGGAGGTATCCAAGCCTCTCTCGGCCCCCTTGACGCAGGCAAAGGGGTCTTCCGTGGGCTTCGTCACCCCAGACAAGGTCGTTTCACCACGTCATATCACGAAGACACAGGGGGGTCTTCGTGACGGTCTGGTATCTCCAGCAGACTCAAGCTCCTGCAGGGCCTCTGTGCCCTGTTCTCAGGCTGCCACCGTGGCAGCAGTGCGAGGGGGGAGCCAAGGTCACCCCCTCTGCATTCCATCTGGCCGTCCCAGTCCAGCTCCAGGACGTCTTTGAGCTTCTTAGCTCCTCTCTCTCTCCAGTGCTGTTGTACTCCAAGGCTCCTCTCAAATAGGAGTCCATCTATTCCTCCTTTCTCGGAGGTCTCAAAGGAGTTTTGGGGTCTGGTATTCAGTCTTACCCCAAACTCTGTAGCTCTGCTGCTGGCTCTCTCTCTCTCTCTCCCTTTCCAGGAGTCCTTTCTGCGATGCTGCATGTCTCTGTTGCTTCTCCGGTTCAGGTCTTATCTGTCCTGGCTCTCTGCCACCGTTTCTCTGGTCAGTGCCGGCTGCTGCTCTGTGCCCATGGAGAAAACATCTCCCGGCATAACTACAGACACTTAGTCCAGTCTAGCACTGTTCCAAGTCTCTGTAGCCCCCAACTGGGGCTGGGGGACCCCGGAGGCCCCGAGGGGCTCCGAGCCCCTTCCTCGTGGCTCTACAACATGGCCACCTCTTCTCCAACCACAACCCAAACTACAACTCATCTCTTCCAGTGCTTGTGATATATTTACATTTTTGCAGGAGCGCCCATTGGGCAAAACTTCAAAACATCCAGAGGTTTCCACCCCTTGGGGTCTACCACTTTTCAGCCTCTGGGGGAAAAACCAAGGTCCAAACCACCACAACAAGTCATAAATATTTTCTCTTTGGAAATTCCTGCTTTCTATATTTCATTTTGTAATGAACATAAATGAAGACATATATATGCATATTTCAGAAAAAATTCCCTAACTTTTAAATGTTTGAGTATAAAACCCCCTCACATAAATATTTTGAAATAAAAATATAAAAGTCAAATATTTTTCAAAATATTAGAAAGAAACATGAGCCAGCAGTGTGCCCAGGTGGCCATCTGTTTGTGTCCTAGGGCTGGAACAACCCCACCACAGCACAGGGTTTGCATAGCACCACGTCTGCTGAAAAACTGACTCTGGAGAACATGCCCAGGATGTGGCTCAGATGATTAGTGCACATCATCCCTCCACTTACTTTGGAGTACCTTCATCAAACTCTGACCTGCAAAGTCCTGGTTTGTCCCCTGCCACCACAGCCCAGCATATCTGTCTTCACTCAGCAGAGTAGAAATGAGAATTGAGTTGGCATTAATAGTTTCTATATTTAAACCTGATGGGGTCTTTTGACACAGCTACCAGTGAAAAATTCTTATTTGTAAAGAATTCTGCTTCCCCTGGTGGAAAGTTTGGTGGTTCTGAGAAAATCTCAGTCTGCCTCATGGTTAAGGCAGAGGTCTCTGATACTGAGATAGAAGAATATTTGGAATACATTATATTTACATTCAATTAACAAAGATATAAAAAGTTATATTATCTTAAATATATAAATCAATGCAAGATTTATTATTTTTAATATTGTCAATTCATAAAATTAACCATTTATTTTTTCTTGTTGACATGCCCAAAGGCCCCTATGACAGAGCAATTGAAGCACATTAAATACCACTTTTGCTTTCTGGGACACATATTAAGAATAATTTAATTATGTTAGGGAATATAACCGAGATTCAAGTAACAGTGTGTTTGTGTGAATTTATGAAATATTATTATGGAATAGTATGATATATTTCCAAATAAGCATGTTTTTACTGCTTTGAAGGTTTACCAGGTTCAAAAAGTGGCTAAACAAAACACTTTTTTTAATTAAACAAGATTATAAAGATATGGAGAGAATGATCAACATGTTAATAATTTTAAATTATAACAACCACAAGTAATGTCAATTTACATTGGAACAGATTGAAGATCAGCTTAAATAGTCATAGAGCAAAATAAACCTAATTCTCTTATTGCAGTAGAGGAATCTTTTCTAAGCTATGTCAAATCTAAAATTGACATTAAATAGTTTGAGTTTGCCAGTACTGCCTTTCTGTATCTTGCAAATCTAGGCAAATCAGATAGGCAGTTCTGTACCAGAACTAGAAATGTAATATTGGAAACAACTTCTAAGGGGACATTTAGGAAGCATTACATATTTTAATGAGTTGTCCACAGATGTTTTAAAGGCTGACCTATATGTAGGAATCCAAGCAAGTAAGCTTTAGTCTTCATACTCAATTGACTGGAGCATTCCTCTTCCTAATTGTCTGGTTTTTCACGGTGCCTTTGAGGAAAGACTTTTCAAATACATAGTTCCAACACCCGTTGTCCTGGGTTGGGAAAGTGTTTTCCCCTGGAGTTAGAAAAGTGGTTAACTCCAGGGGAGTGGTGTTTCTTGGTGTTGACCCAATCAGCACCCCTGCAAAATTAAAACATATCACACCAGACTGGAAAAGGAGGATGATGTAGTTGGAAGAGAGGCAGCCATGGTCTGAGACCACAAGGAGATAGGGGCCAACAAGCCCCGCTGGGGCCCAAGGCCCCTAGCCCCGGCCGAGACTACAGGAGACCCAGTGTAGTGTTAAAACTGGACTGGGTGCCATCATCAAAGGCTGGGGGAGTTTCTCCACTATGAGCAGCAGCAAAAGACACCGAAAGCAGTGGCGGAGCAGCACTGAACAGAGAACTGTAGCTGAGAGCCAAAAGAGATAGCAAGCAGCAGAGATGGCACATAGCCAGGCTGGGAGACACAGAGATGTTCCTGCAGGAGGGAGAGCTGGCAACAAAGCAGAGAAAACTCAGCAGAGACTGTTTTTGAGGTAAGACTGAATTACTTTCCAAAAACTCTTGGAGACCCCTCTTAAAGGGAGGGGGTGGACTTCCATTTGAAGGGAGTCCTGAAATGCAGCAGCACTGGAGAGAGGAGCTAAGAAGCTCAGAGACGTTCTGAAGCTGGATTAGAATGGGCCGGATGGAATGTGGTGGAAGTGGCCTTGCCCCCCCTGCCTGCTGCCACGCTGGCAGTTTGAGACAGAGCAAAGGAGCTCTGGCAGGATGCTTGGGGCAAAGACTGAGCTGAAAGCTGCCTTAAACATTCTAACTCAGGAGGAGCTTAAATCTCCTGAGGAAGTGACTTTCACGAAGATGCCCTGCACTTCGTGATATGATTGTGGTGAAGCAAGTTTTGTCCCTGCTTTGCAGCCCATGGGAGAGAGACCTTCGGTTGGAGCCGAAGGGCTGAGAGGAGTGAGAGAAGACCCCTTATATTGTAATGGAGAGAGAAATCTTACAGCTACGACAAATCCAGCTACGACTGCTGCATTGAAGAGGAGAGACACTGCTGCCCTGAAAGTGGAAAGAATCTTTCCTTCTTCCCTTCTGAACTTTTATTGGAGAGAGAGGAGGGACTTGGTCTAATATAAATATTGCTTTACCATAGGAGAGATAGTTAGGATTGTGTATATAATGTATTATAGTATTCATTTAAGTAATAATTGTAATATAATTCCCTTCCCCCCATACTGAGTTTTGTGTTATGTCTGGAAAACCCTCTCACACTGAAGCAAATTGTGGGAGGGGGACTTGGACTTGGAAATTGGATTTTTGGGGGTCTCAAACTACGACACCCACGCACATATATCTTTTAACAGATTTGGAAAGCGTCAGTATTTCTGAAGAACTGGGTTTTACCCAAAAATCAGGCCAAGAAAGAAAGTGCTATAAGAAGTTCAACAGTCAGGAGACTTAAATTTAGCAATATTAACCTTGATACAGTGTTAAATGTTTTCTGTATTTTACATAAATCACATGAGCTTTTCAGTATCATGGGGGGGGAGCATCACTGAGGGGTGTTACTTGTATATCTTTGATGAGGCAAAACCATAACAAATTCAGTTTCCCCTCCCAGGGGCATTGGTGACTGCTCATAACTCCTTATTGCAGTTCACTGTCTCCTCAATTACCCTCTCTGTAGAACCTTTCCATAGGCTCGTCACTGGACTGATCAAGGCTAAATCAATAACATTTTTTTTTCTTCCTCTCTGTAAATTAGGGAGAATGACACCAACAAGTAATTTTGTGGACCAGCAGACATCTCCATCTACAGGACAGAGACAGCAAAATGCAACATAGACATGATTTTATTTAGTCTTCTAATTTTTGCTTCTTCTGTAACTAAAACCTATATATTTTATCTTCATTAGGCCATGAAACTGCCTTTCTGTCAGGTAAGCAAGGAAAATCACGTTTCATTTTCAGAGAATTACTGTATGCTTTGAGAATCTGGAACTGAAGGCTAAGAGAGTTTAGAAATTTTAAGGGAGAAATAATCATCATGAATTTCCATGCCTACAATGTTGCTTTCCTAGTAGCAAATGTAGTTTATATATGCCATTAAAGAAGGCCATAAATACACCTGCTGGAACTCACTCACATGGGCAAGTATCACACCAGTGAGTCAGAAAAGGGTCAGCTGATGACTCAATCGTATTTTTTTTCCTTATTTGATTGATTTGATTTTTCATCATCATAGTAAAATCACAGTTAAGACACTGTTGAAGAGAGATGTATGTGGAGCATCTGATGATGTTCCAAGCCCTGGTATGGTTTCTCTTAGCACCTATACAGATAAGCTGAACAGAGAACTGGTAATTCAGAGCTTTGAGTATGCTAGACAATTCTAGGTGGCTCTTGGACTAATCATTACTCAAAAAAGATGGAAGTCTACTATACTGCCAAATTAAGAATTCAATTTACAGCGTCAAATATATATATATGCATTTCCTTTTCTTAGGTATCTAGAACCATGACCACCTCCAAATCTAGAAGAATCGAGTAACAATTTCACAGCAACAAGTATTTTACAATAATCCTGCATTAGTGTGAAGCATGAAACTTGCACAGACTGGGAACCTTGACAGAGGGAAAGATGCTGCCAGAATTAATTTTTTTTCTACCACTTTTATTCGTTCCCCCTGTGAATGGATCTCTAAATCACTACACAAATCTCCCACAATGCTTTATCTTGTTCAAGACACTGCCTGGTTGTATTCAGAGGATGATGCAGGACTGTAATAAAAGTGAATTCTTCTTCTCTTATAATTTGGAAGGTTATCTGAAAGCTAAGGAGGTGGAAAACAAATTTAAGGGAGGTCTAATCATTTAAGTAACCACTAGTACCATATGGAACTGGATTTTAGCTTCATTTCTGCTGCAAAGCATCTGTGAGTAAAGTGGTGCATGGTTTATTTGAAATAAATAATGCTTATTCTGTGCGGGTAGTAGTCTTTTTACCTCAGAAACCAGATTAATTGTCTGTCTCACTGAAAGAGATTATGTAGTTCATCCTCAAATATTTTGTTCTTTCACTTCCCTGCATGTATTGAGTGTATTTTATGATGAAAAAAACCTGAAAAGTGTCAAAAGAGACATCCTCATTTCAATTTCTTGTATTCTTTTCAACTGGAACGTATTTGGAACACTTTTAAATGTTTGAAAGTAAATGAATAAATAAAAAATTACAGAGAGCATTTCAAGTGTAAAGATTTAGGAGAAAGGCTAAGATTACTGGGGAAAAAAAGAAACAAAAAAACCCCCCAACTTTTTATCTAGAAGTTAAAATAACCCAAGAATTTCATAAATCTAGTGGAAGCTTTTGGTAACAGAGAATTTTCAATTCTGAAGGTAAAAAAATATTATTAGAAGTCAAATAGAAAATTAACACAGATTTGTTTTTTTGTAAACTGTTGTCGTTTAAATTCTCCTGCAGTTTCTAGCTGCCAAGGAAACTGAAGTTTCTCTGAAACCTCCATAAATTTCCCTTGATGATGTGAGTTTGTATTCCCCTTATCTATTGAAGTGTTATTCCAAATTAGTATTACCCCAAGGATCTGAAACTGCATCACTAACACTACGATTTTCATGCCCAAAGGCTGCGAAATGAATGGCTTATACAACATGTTTAAGTGACAGCTTCAAAGAAAAGAAATTCAATATCCTTATGATACAGCTAAGAACTCTTAAATCAGCGATGAAGTAGTATCTTGCTTCTCTTATGCAGAAACAAAGAGCATTATATTTACATTCTTTCACATATTGAGTGATGGGCAAAAAGGAGTAGAAAGGAAGGTAGAGGCTGTGAAAATAGAAATAGAGAGTCTCATGAGACCTGATTAGGGGCTTCTGTGCTAAAATATGAGGTTTTGAGTGATTGTTTCTTGAGATCAGAGAACAGTCCATCACGCTCATTGGAAATAGAATGCATGCCAAGTGACTTGTCACTCAAGCAGAAGACAGACAAATGGGTGCAGTAAGGAAACAAAAGGAAGCCATGGAATATCAAACAACCTGCTAATGTGGTAGGTAGGAAATGTTTGTGATTCAGCAGCTTCCTAAGCATAACATCCTTTCACTGTGAAAGGTGACTTTCTCATGGCAGGTGTTTGTCTTCCAGACATGATTTATGATGTGGGCCTGAACAGTTTCCAGAGAATCTTCACTGCTGGTAGAAATAAAATGATCAAGCTCTGAGTGAGAGAATGTGGGAACAAAAAGGATTTATAAATTGAAAGAATCCTGAAAACTTGCTGCAACAGTGCACCTGAAAGAAATGTTTTCAGAAAGAGCTTGATATTTGCTTAGATTTAAGTCAAAATTCTGCAGCACATGTGAAACTAGGAGAATTCTATTTCTCTGTAAGTATACATTAGACTTCAGCCTGACAACCAAATTATGCTTCATACTCAAAGAGAATAGTTTGGTCCCATAACCAAACTACTTTGTAGTTTGTATTCATAATGTTTGTGTAGTAATAACAGTAATTCCTTGCTTGAAAAAGTAGTAGTAGGAAAGTATTACAACAGGATAAAACCTTGCAAGCTTGTGAAAGAAATTACTGGGTAAATTCCATTGCAGTGCAATGCTTATTAGATGCTTAACTTCTTTTTCATTCTTAAAACATATACTTTGATGTTAATGTGAATTTCTATACTTTATGGCAATAAAGACTGATATATGTCATCCACTGTCTGCTTTGGGTTTTGTTTAGTTCTTTTAGATCTGTTCTGAAAATTGCCATCCTGACAGAAAGCAGTTCTGACAGACAGCTCCCTCTAGTTCTTCAGATAGTGAAGCTCTTTGAAAAATTTAGATAAAAGTACTAAAGCCACCAGTAGTAAATCACTGGAAGAAGGTGAGGGGAGGAAAGACATAGAATAATGCATTCGTTGTAAAATGTGTAGCTTTTTTGTATAACAGAATTGACATAATTTTTACATACCTATTTTGATTCATGCAACTAAACGCCAAACTCTTAGTCAGAAATCATGGATTATATTTATCCAAAATTTTAATACACAGTATCTTTTGTTTAGTTGTTAGAAACATGGACATGCAGATCTTACTTCTGTAACATGACAATCACAAATTAACTTTAAACCCATGAAGTGAAAGTAAATGCTTACAAAAAGAAATCTTATCAAATGCATATCAAAGAAATAACTTATCAAAGCCTGTATTTAAGTGAAATATAGACTGCTAACTACAGCACAGTAAAAAATTTCTGAACACAAATAGCTAAGACATCCTGATTTGGAAATTGAGGCTCTATGACAGAACGTTGCTAAAAAGTATTACAAGCCTTATTTTACAAATGTATCTTTCCAAAAGAATTGTGGAAGCTATTTTAATATTTTGAGCTATCTAATCATCACCAAACTACATTTTGTTTGTGTAAATCACAAATTAGAAGAAAGACTGCATGTAAAGAAAAAGCAAGAAATATACTGAACTTTGAGGATGAGCAAAAGTGTTATGCATGACATATTTGTGTAATCACTACTAGTTTGAAAAAGTATTGGTCATGTATAGACTATATTTTATTTTAAATACAACTTAAAAATGTTTTTCTGTTGAAAATAGCTTCTTGCATTCTGAAACCTAATACTATTCCAGTTCCAAGGAGAGAAAAGCATTGGTTGTTCTTGTTATCTTGTTTTGCTATTAAGGGATATCAGATAGGAATTATTATTAGTTCTATAACTATGCAAAAAAGATATATATAAGTAATACAAAAAACTATAGAGTTTTTTCTAGAAAACCATTAAAACAGCATGGATACTTTTTTATATCAGTTATTTTGAGAAAGACTAGAAGGGGTTACTGTATTTTAAATTTTCCTGCTGGTCTGACTTCATGTGCTACACATCTCATTTTCATGAATATCCCAAGGGAACAAGTCAGACAGCGTTACTGAAACATATTTCAGCAAAATAAAGCAATTCAAAATAAACGACATTCAATTTAATATAGTAGAGAATGAAAATGAGTGATCACAATTTCATAGACTGACAAGGCTTTTCAAAACAAAGTGTAAAATTTCTTTTTAAAAAAAATTTAATATTTTAGTATAAGGGAGTTTATTCTAGATAATAGAAATGCCTTTTTAAAGTTTGTTTCCCATTAGTATATAAGCTTAGACTCTGTATTGGGATAATTTCCAATCTGTCCTGGAAAAGTGAATACAAACACATGGGTACAGAAATATGCCCATGATTTTACACTATAATAAACAAGTCATACAAGCAAAGTCTACTTGGAAAGATAGCATAACATACTTCAGCACACAGTGTTTTGTGCTTTTGGTAATCACAACTTTTGCAAAACAATTCTTCACAGATATTTCATTAGTCAATCTCCATAATATCTAGTGAAGCACAAAAGCACAAGATGCAATTAGTGACAAATGTTACTATTTTTCAGAGTCCTCTCTCAGCCTCTTGCCATATTGCACTGTCAAGAGAGACAAGTTTTTGGCTTTTGAAATCCAGAATACCAGCTGTGTCCTGCACTTTCCCTCAAGCTGTCCTACATAAAAGATAAAAGTATCCTGATTTTCATAATTTGTGCATCTTTTTGTGAAGCTAGTTACCACAAAAAGAACAGACACGGCTAATAAGTCATTTTGTTTGCAAACTATTGTGACTAACTGCAATGCTTTGTCAGCTCTGCACAGGACAAGAAGTAGATGATTAAATATCTTGAAATTCTTTGGTTTCGTAGTCTTTTTTTTTGTCCCTAAATAAGATGTGAAGATGTTAACTAGACCTTGCTGCAAAACTGGCAGTAACATCTTTGCAGACAGCAGCTGACAATCAATGTGGCTGTAGCTGTAAAGTTTAACCACACATGATGAACATATTGTGAGTTTGTCAAATACTGAGAGCAGAAGTTTCATTGTCTACCCCTTGGTCTAAGTTATTGACCTAGCAGAGAATCAGTTTGCAAAGCTGTACTGATTATTTTACCTGTTGTCTAGTAATCTTATATCATACACTGAAATTTCTACAGCCAAGGCCACTCATTTATTTAAACAATCACTCCCTTAATTTTTTTTTTCTAAAAACAGAAGATAGCATCCAGCACTAAGAGAAATGAGAATATGTGACTTGCTTGGACTGACTAATTACATTAATTTATTCAAGCAGTCAACTATTTTCCTAAATTCTACCAGCTTTTTCATTTTGCTCCAGAGGGAGAGAATAAAGAGAAGCTTAAAGATAATGCACTTTTCAATGGCCAAAATTCTCAACACACTTAAGTTACATCTATTATAGCACCAAAATTAATCCATGTTTATATCCATATCTTTTTCTCTACCAATTTCTATCCGGAATGTCAGATTTCCTTTCTATTAACAAAACAAAACAAAAAAACCCAAATCCACCAATATCCATATATTGAAATACACAACGCTATTAGTTTCCTAACCATTCCAAAGCTCACTTCATGTAAATACTTAATGACTGTAATTATCTAAACAGCTAAATTCAACTGGTAACATTCTATTAAAAATAAAATTGCTTATAGATTGCCTCTCATAGATGACAAAAGGCTATGTTTCCATTATCTCTCCCTCTGCTACTCTCTCTCCTCATTTTTTCTTACCTAGAGAATACCAAAGGAAACAGAGCGATATGGTACATAAACAAGCTCTCTCCTGTTTTGATCACTAAAAAAAGTCATAAACTTTCTGTGGTAAACTTTAGGAACTTAATCCACTAATCATTAACAATATTGACAATGACATATGGCAACAGAACTTCATTACTGTCAGTACTTTAATCTCTTCTTGCTTTGGCTAGTGAAAAAAAGTCTTTGCAGCAAAGCAGAAGTCCTCGTTTCATTTCTCCAAACTTCATTTATTTGTCCTTAGAAATCATTGCAGAGTTAAACTACAGACCCAAAATCAGCATACATAACACTAGAATGAAAAACCCAAAAGAGGGACAAATCACTTCCAGATCTGAATTGCTTGTTTGTATGTTGTTGCATCATGTTCCTGTGCGCATCAACAATAAAACTCTTTTGAGGCTATTTCTATTTAATAGGTTGCAATACTGACATATCCAGCTGTGGGGATCGTGTTCCATGAAGGGTGCTGAATAACACTCTGGGAGATGTAGTTTCCAAAGTACTCGATCACACATGCAATGAAGTGCCTTGGTGTGATTGGTTGTTAAGGTCACCTGCTGTGACGTGTTACTATTTGAACTCACATGTAAGTTATTGTCTCGTTTGAATAAAGGGATTTTGTTGTTGGACCCCCAAGCAGCTGGGTCTATGTGGGTTTATTTATTTATTATATTAATAAAGCCATATTTGGCGCCCTGAATGTGGGGCTTTCCCTGTAACAGGGATGATCAGAGACTGCCTTGAAACAAAGAGAATTACGGTAGCGTTCGCATGCGCTTGTTTTAAAGCTGAGGAAAGCATTCTGGAGGAAAAAAGCCAGATGTCGCATACTGAGCTAGAAGCAGGCAGAGGACATCATTAAAGAAAGGACGTCGGATTCAGTACGAAAAGGACTGGGACATCATGCGGTAGGGACCGCGTGGGGAACTCCGAGAATCTGAGTATTGTGTGCACGGGAGACCTGGCAGAGTAAGGTTTGAAGGTGAAAAAAAGGCAAAGCTACAGTAGAGCCCAGGTAAGAAGCTGGCATGAGAAGTTTAAATTTAAGGGAAACAGACATAAATGCAAAAGCATTGAGGCAATATTCAAAAGAAACCTTGCAAACCAAGATACTCAGACCATTAAAATGGATAGAAATAACTATATCGGGATTTCTGCTCAGCATAATCCTTAGTGTGACCGCTTGGAAAAAAATTGGAGAGACACCTCAAGAGAAAGCAAAGATAGAAGATGTGGACACCTTAGAAATCTCACAAACTTAAACTCGTCCAAGAAGAAAAATTTTATACCTCTTGTTCCCCCCACAAGCCCTAACAGGCAAAGAACTCCCCCAGACACTGGGAACAGATGCAGGAGTGGAGGAGAACCGAGTGCAGACAGAGAGAACCCAACAATGGCCTTGGGCTGGGTTTTGCGCTGGCAGGAATGATCATGTGGCACAGACCGTGTGGTTGTTGGGGAAAGATAGACTTTGAGTCCCCAAGCCACTGCCGAGCTGTAGCCACGTGTCAGCCACGCCGAGGTCTGGGCATTGGCCAGCTTGTCAAGTGTCCCAGCTTGAGAAGGTGTGCATAGAGCATGTTAATCCGGTAAGTAGTGAAACAACAGAGGAGACCAGAGGGGAGTCGGGTTTGCTCCCTCCAAAAAAAGACAGGGAGTCGTGCAGAGCAGGGATGGAGACCTACCCCTGCGTCCACTGCATCTGCGCTGTTAAGAAAGTCCATTGGACCCGCTGCGCTCCGCAGAAACAGCGCCAAAATTCCTTAAACAAGCACCAGCTACAACGCCTGAGGGAAAGCGAAGCGGCATGGGGTTTGCAGAGGCACTGGCCACAGCACCTGTCAGCAGCGGCAGTGCAGAGTTCGAACAGACGCTGGGGGCGGCTGAGAGTCAGCGCAGGGCTCTGGGTCCCGTATGGCCAGAGCGCAGACCCGATCCAGCTCAGCGTGGCGGGGCACTGGCAGCGGCAGTAGTTTCGCCAGCGCCTGAAGCGGACAACTGAAGGCTGCCGAGGCCGTGCCTGGAGCTGTGCCGGGTCCCTGCTGTGCCGCCGCCGGAGCTGCAGTGGTGCAGCGGCCTGCGCTGAGCCCAGGCGGGGGGGCGGAACAAGCAGCGAGAGTGTGTCTTGCCTCGCTGCAAGAATCCCTCCACAGCGCTGCCCGCACCACGCTGGGCGGCGGCAGAGCGAGCGCAAGGACACGGCCAGGCAGTGCAGCCCGGGGCCGCTGCTGCAGCTGCGCAGGCCACGTCGTGCCGGGACAGGACGCAGTGTGAGCCAGGACCGGACCGAGGCTGCCTGAAACCGAGACGGGGCTACCCCCCCTTGCACAGTGAAGTGCTGGAACCATGCTGAGCCAGAGCAGCGTGAGCTGCGACCAAATGGTAGAGCCCTGTATAAATGAGAGAAGTTGTGTGGGCATGTATGTGTGTAGACTTGGAGATACTTGTGCGTCGTCATGTGCCTTGAATAGATTACACTTACATAACAAACACTACCTCAACCACATTGTCCTAACAAGAAAAACAGATAACACCCAGTTTTATAAAAAAATCTCAGAAAAATAAAACTGATGCCTCTACCCAAATACACACAAAACCTTAGGTAGAAAGTTCTAAGTGAATTTGCTTATTACAAGTTCTAAAGGTTGCACTGTTTATGGAGTTATAGAAGTTGCACTGTTAGTAAAGTTATATGAACAGTTTCAATAAAGGCCTTATCACATTAGGCCCTGATTACATAGATGGTTAAAATATGTTCTGTTGTTTGTCATTGTCCTAGTTAGGACAGCTGAGACCAGTTCATCATGGTATGGGTGTAACCCAAAACTGTGTATTCTATAGCCTTCCA
>NW_016690217.1:5768358-5880133 GCF_001604755.1 Lepidothrix coronata
ATCTTGAGGGAATTTAAGTCCCTTTGCAGAGCTCCTGTGCTCTGCCATCAAGCAGCAAGGGGGCCAAGGTCACTCCCCTCCACATTCTTCTCGGAGCTTTTTAGCTCCTTTCTGCAGTGCTGTAGCACTCTAAGGCTCTTTCAAGTAAGAGCCCATCATCTTCCTCCTTTCTAGGAGGGGTCTCAAAGGGAGTTTGGGGTTTTTATTCAGTTCTTGCCCCAACTTCTCTCTTCTGCCAGCTTTCTATCTCGGCTCGAGCAACTCTGAGTCTTCCTTGGCTGCATGCTGTTTACTGTTCCTTCAGTTATCTCTTGGCTCTTAGCCACAGTCTCTGGATGCTGCCGCTGCTTCTGCTACTCACGGTGGAGAAAACTTTTTTAGCTTTGAGCCACATCTATTTAGCCCAGCATTACGCTGTTCCAAGTCCCTGCAGCCCGCCCCCCCCAGCCAGGGGCTGGGGGGCCCCAGAGGCCCCAAGGGGCTCTGAGCCCCTTTCCTCGTGGCCTCAGAACATTGCTACCACTTCTACTACCAAACTACAACTAAGCTTCTCTTCCGTTTGCTTGTGGTATGTTTATATTTCGCAGAAGTGCTCATTGGTTAAAACTTCAAAACTTCCAGGGTCACCACCCCCTGGGGTTTTACCATTTTATAACTGCAGGGGGAAAACTATTTTGCCCCCACCACAAGCTGTTACAGAGAAAAAGCAGTAGTCATAAATCAGTATCTACACAGGTTCAGACTTTTGGGGGAGTCACTGTCTAAGTAAGAATGACCCATTTGCACAATCTACCCTGAATCTATTAGAGAAATTTAAGATGTGATATGATACAATAGAACTAAAATATCTATGGAGCGTGCCACGGTCCGGGTTTGGATGGTGACAATGACAACCAATAAGGGATTTTTGCAAGGTGGAAGGTCTGAGGCTATCGCAACTTTATTAAAGGAGGGTGTGGGCTTTTATAGGGTCTCAGGGGGAAGGTGCTGGAAAAATGGGTGGAGTATGGGATTGATAGGTGAGAGAATGAATCAAAGGATAAACTAGGAAGGGTGGGAGGAACATGGAGACAACTGGGGGCCAATGGTAGCTCACTCCACACTGTGGCAAATTTCAGCCAATAAGAGGGAGGAGAACAGGGGGTAAACAAGTCAGAACATGCCCGGGCAATAGAAACAAATGCGGTACATCAGTATATGCATGCATTAACAATGCAATGAATATTCCAAAGCCTTAAAATCGGTTTAGTCATGTCTTCTTTCAGTTTCCATACACTTCTCTCCATCTCTGGAATCTTTGCCACTCCGTCATCTCGTCCTCCACAGAGTGGGTTTTTTCTCATATTTAACAGGGTAGCTCTGTACGTGAAAAATGTTAAAAAATTAAGTCTTTAGTGCAGTCTTTGTGTTCCTTTTTTATTTATAAATTATCTGAAAATGTGAAAAAAAAGGTTTACAGAGCATTCTGCTTCCAAGTAATTCAGAATGGGTAAGATTTGGCTGAGCAAAATTGCTGTAGGACTACATAATAATGACAGAAAAAATGATAGATGCAAACTTATGGAGATAAATGGAAAGGGACAGCCATTGCAATTAATTAAGATTTACTATCATATAGATAAGGTGATAAACTGAGTTATCTGAATTTCAGGGCTATAAAACATTCTGATTTCTCAAATGTAAATACATGGAAAATTTAACAGGACATTTCTAAATCTTTCTTGCACAAAGTGATTGCTCAGTCACTGGAGTGACTTGCTCTGGATTTATATGCTCTGGTTTATATGCTTCCAAGAAACTATTATTGATCATGGGCAGGATGCCTGCAGTTGTGATACAGTCCTCCATGCACTTTTAACAGCATTGACTACAGGATTATCATTCCTGAAGTAAAAAAGCTAACCAAGATATTTTTTTCCTCTGCCTAGCAAGGTCTTGTCTGGCACTTTTTTTGTTATGTTTTCTAGTGCCCAGTAAAAATGGTCAGTGAAATGGATGTTGGTGAGTTAAGCTAAAATATTTGGTTTTAACTTGAACAGAGAAAGAACAGGTCTCCCTCAATCAGCATTGGTGTTTGTGGAGCAAAGGAACAAACAGCATCACTTTTGCACTAAGACAGTTGTTTCATGCCATAAACATTTCTCTTTTTGTCCCCTGACCACTTTAGGCAATCTGATTTTCTTTAGGAGGAGAACAGTAGAGGAGATGCAGTGGCTTTATGCTAGTGCTAGGCTGTGGTTTTAAGCATTATTATCTCCCAAGCATGTTATTTAATATAATGGTACACTACAAGAGAAGAAGATAATGGAAATTCCCTTTGCTGTAATTTTCTTTCTGGTCTCAAAAGTCACTGAGGCAGTGATGGAGGTCCATTAAAGCCGTTTTTCCAACACACTTTAAGGTAGGTCATGATGAGGGTTATGTAACAGCTGTCACTACTGTATGGCTACAAAGGCTTCTTCTTAAAATACAAATTTAAGACTTGAAAGGAAATATCCTCTGTGGAAATAAGCCAATACCATTCTTCAACAGAAATTAATAAATTACTTGGCTCCACTCTTCCTCTGTTTAAGCACTCTCTTTAATTTTTTCACCTACGTGATCTATGCCAAATACTTATAAGTGGCAATTATGGAACAAATTCATCCAGTATCTGCAGACTGGTGGTTTATAAAAAAACACTCAGAAGCAAACAAACAAACAAAATTAAGAATGGATACATTATGGCTGAAGTTAAAGAATCAATTAAAATTGCAGATTCCCAAATCTGCAAATATTTGGGACATGATGATAACAGCATTATATGATTACAAACGTATGTTGAAAAAATATCTAACAATATAAAGTTTGAAACAGGTAGTTTATCTTCCAAATGGCGTGAACCTCATTTTCAAATTGTCTATGAGTAGACAGTATAAAAATTATGTTTAAATACTATAAGGATAAAGTAAGTTAAAATTAATGTACTTTAATATGTCTTTAACAAATATTATTAAAAAACATATACTTCATTTGCTATGCTGTTCAATTTATTTTGTTAAATTATTGTGAAACTTTCTATTTTTAAATAAAAATGCATCAAAATTCAATTACCTGAACAGAGATTCATTCCCACTCAAACAATACCTACATTATTCATAGATTCTTTGAATTGTCCCTGTGATAAGACAGGAAAACTAATATGCTCTGAGATTTTTTTAAAAAAAGTTATCAAAAAGCCTAAATAATTACTGTTGCATACCAAAGACATACTTTTACCTCTCATTATTTGTATCAATGAGGTGTGGAAAATTGGTTTGGGGGACTAAATTTCAAGTAAACTGCGGTGAATAGTGTTTCTGTACTACAAAAAGATGGGATTTAGTTTGCAAAACAAGGTTGATCTCAATGAAATGGAAAATGAAGCTGTTGTCCGCTAAAATCAGATTTGCACTGATTAATTATTTGAGACTGAAAGTATTGCTGTCCTTGTACTTGATACTTGTGACAGAGTATAGCAGTAAGCAATACTATTTTGGCATAGGTCCACTATCTTGGCTGTCCGATTGGTGGTCTGAAAAATAAACTACTGAAGTCACTACTAGTGAAATAAAGACAACACAAAATAAAATAAAAATTCAGCTATGTTAGTGTGACTTTGCAAAATTGTAACCTCTTGAAAGAAGGGTGCTGCCCAAATTGTAGGCAATTAAGATAAAGCTAGCTTATGTAAACAAAAGGAACTGTCAGGGAAAGCAGAAAAGCCTCTTAGCACATAGCATTGCAAGGGANGGCTCGGAAGCGGCCGGCGCGGGCGGCCCCCGGGGCGCGCGCGGCGAGCGGCGCCGTCGGCGAGCGACGGCCGAAATGCAGAAGCGGGGGGGGGGGGGGGGGGGAACCGACACGACCTAAGCTGTTTGAACTGATAAAACTTATGCTACCACTCTATAACAATAAGAATAAGAGTTAGGCAACCAAATCTCTGGTTAGATAAGGCAGACTTCGTAAAGAGTGTATATGATAGAAAATTTTGAAACTCACTGTATAAAAAGCTGTTGTGTTTCTTTTCTCAGCGGACATGCACGGGGGTCGAAACCCCCTGCATCTCCCCGGCTGTAATAAAAGTGTGCTTTATACATATTATTTAAGGATTTCTTTGAATCAGTAGAGCTCTTCTCTGAATTACCTGAAATGTCAGAAAGGTCTTCATTAATTTGGAGTCACTAAGTACAGAGTCACTTGGTTTGGGTTTCTGATTTTAAAAAATAAATCACACAGAAAAGAGATTGAGACTTACTTTTTAGTGAAAATTCTCTTATTGTTTAACTCAGTAGGAAATTTTTGCCCACAAATGTACAATCTCTTTCTCTTTAGAGTGCACTTTAGAGTGTTTTTAATCAAATATAGGCTAATTTATTTTATGCTGCAATGTTTTTTTCTATTTGTCTGGTCCAAAGTTAAGATTCTCTGTTTCCAAATTAAGTGACTTGCAGATACTTGCGATTTTCAGTAAAAAATCAAACAAAGAAATCATCCATTTTAAGTCTCACCTCACCAAAAGAAATGGTTATTTCTACAAATTCTTGTTTAAGAGGAGGAGCTGGCAGATCATTTGAGCATGCTCCTGGTATGTTCCTTTGGTGCAAATGACGAAGCAGTTTATAATCAATACTGAACTATGTTTCTCTCCTGCTACTCTTCAAAGCTACAGTCATCTTCTTCAGAGACAATGGACAAGAATCAAAGAAAAACGAAGGACTGCCCGTGTCAAAATTAGCAGGTGGTGCAGAGCATTAGCAGAAGAGGACTGAAATGGTGCAAGAGATTAATTTTCTGCATTATACTTTTATTTTCAGCTTAGTTGAATGAATGCTTGCTACTAAAGGGGGTCATATTAGCTTCATGCATCTTCTAGTTTAACTTGATCCTACACAAACAATTTTGAAAACCTAGGGACCCACACTGTAATTCAAACCTGAGGACAATAAATAAGAATAATACTGTAATTTAGATAAATATCTCCCTAGATCAAGTAGAGCACTAATACAAATGTATCTGTGTAATGGCACTAAAGACAGTTTATCAGTTTCTTCATATGACATAAGTAAATGCCAGCATTTCTGGGTTTACTACTTGACTGCCTAGAACACTTTGAACAAGAAAAGAATGGAGGTAAAATGTCAAACAAAAACTTACATGGGTATTTTGGACTGACTTGCAATCTGTTTAGTCTCAGTTACCAAATACCTGCTTTGGTGGTTTTTTTCTCAGTATTTATCTCCCTTTCTAAATAACTATTGCAGAAGGACCATAAGCCACTCTGTCTCAGCTGTTGTGCATTTATTTTGCCTGTTGTGGAGACAGCTGGCATCAAAGAACAAAGACAAATCGTAAACCAAAGGCAGCTCTCTCATAAAAGAGAGCTCTCTTATAAAATCTTGTCATAAAAGATTTTTTTCTTACAGTTTCAAAGTGTTTGTCATTATTGTCATTATTATTACAGATAAGAATACTGATTTTGACACACAATAAGTGCTTTTTTTCCTCCAAATGACAAAACAAAACAGAAGCTTACTAGGTGTTTTCATTAACTAGACTAAAGAATAATATTATAAGGCAACAGAATCATTAAAATTTAATTTTTTTTTTAAATATAAAACTTGAAATTCTTTAAAACTAAAGATTTAGAACACTATATTGAGAAAGCTGAGAATCTACATAAAATGTTGTCAGTTCTGCATATTTTTCTTAGTTCTGCTAACATTAATTCCATAAAAATAGCTCTGAAAGATATCTTTTTGAGATGGCATTAATGAATTATCCTGCTTGGGAAGAGGTTATGAGATGTTTTCATCTGAGCCTTTCTCTATTTTCAAGAAGAACCCAGAGGAAGGTTAAAAAATCCCACACTTTGAAGACTTGTCTTTTTGTAAGCAACTGGGAAGGGATACTGTCGCTGATAATGTCGGAACGGCCAAAGCGACACGAAAAAAGGTTCCAGCAAAGTTTATTCCAAGAAAAAAGGAGGGACAGCGGGGCTGCTGCGCAGCCCCTTAAGTACAGTTTTTGAACACACGTAATGCACATGGATAGGACAGTTCAAACTTTCACACCAGAATTCTTACAGCTAATAGGTGCATTTTCTAAACTCTACTTTCTCACAACAACTTTGCTCTTTCTCAAAACAGCCCAGTTCTTTCCCACAACAGTCCCGAGCACCTGCTCTTATTTTTCTCTCATGTTGATGTTTTTCCCAACTACTCTTGTTCAAAACAGGTCCTTGTTCTCATGAGACAGTGCTCCTGTTTTCATGAGACAGTGTTCTCTGTTCCCATGGGACAGCTTCTTCAGGATGCATCAGTATGTTGTCAGGATCAGGGCCTCCATTTTCAGTCCTCTCTTTTCAGTCCATCTCAGGGGTATACTTTGATCTGGTCAACATCTATTGCTTCATCAGCATGTGCCAAGGTGCTGACAGACCCGCTGTCACCCATGACAGGATACAAAGGACAAAAAGCTCATACAAGAAAAAGAAGATTGATGAAATCCCTAAGTGACACTGTATATTTCAGCATATTTAGACCACAGATGGACTCAAGATTTAGGATCTTGGCTGTCTAATTAAGCTTAATTTATCTAGATTGGACTTTTATACCTCATCAGCGATATTAAAGAACAGATTAATAAGAAATTAAAAATGCTGGCATCAGTTTAGCCCAAAGGAAAACAAGTAGATCTCTTCATCTTTGTTCCTGCAATGATGGGAACTTCACTGCTAAATCAAAATAAATGATCACTTTATTTAGGATATTCCTAAAAATCCTAAATGTCCAAAGCATTTTCTCTATAAGTTCTTACATGACGCCAATTCAGAAACTGGATGAAAGAAGTACTCTCATTCCCTCACTGAGTCAGGCATCAGGTTAAGCAGGCAGAGAACTACCTGTGGCTGGTGGTGCTTCAGAGCATCACTACAGAGTTGCCTTCCAGCTGGGGGTATGTCACAACTAGTACAGACAACGTACTAGTTATCATTTAGAATTCTAACACAGTAAGAAGGGCTTTGCTTGCTTTGCTAAATCAGATGCTAGGTGACCAGACAAGTTATAATACAGCTCAGAAAAAGAACACCTCTTTTCACATATGAAGAAACTAATCACGCATTACATTCTTGTGGCTCATGATGAGGAAGAGCAGAGATGGACCAGCTGAAGTGAAAAAAACCTGTTTCCATGAAAAAATACCTGTTACCATGTGACTCTACTAAATCCTGTCAAGAAATGAAACGTACCTCATTCTGCCTTTGAACTTAGGTCTCCTTCCATGCTTCTTCTTACTTTTGTGGTGACACAAAACATATAGATTTTGGAAATGCTTCATGTCTTAGGCTCTTTTGGAGAGAACATAAGAATGTGGTTAGAATGTGGAAGAGCTTCCTGCCTACTTTTCTTTCCAGAGCCTGCCAGGACTGTCGTCCTTTTTTTCTGCAATACTCTGACTGTGAGTTCAAGTTTACACTCATGACATTGATTTATAAACTCTCCTTACTGAATTTCTTTCCCTGCTCCAGTATTACTCAGTGCTCCTTCTGTAGTTTTTTGTTATGTGCTGTTAATAACACAAGATGTGTTAGGCAGCTTATTTTTTCAAAGGTCAGATCAATTTAAAGCTTCTTTGTGTAAAATCATTTTGAGTTATCACATACCAAAGCAATCCAGATCTCAAAAATATCTTTTTTACTTATTTACTGATTTTGATTTTCACTTTAAGTGAAGATGTCTATCACACTCTACTTAGGTTACTCTTCTACAGTTCTGTGTGAATCCGTATTTTGTCTCACTAATGTAGTTAATGTTTGAAAAATGGATCAAAAAACCCTTCCAGTAATAGCATTGAAATCTGTTGTCTCCAAAGACAAAGATATGTCAGCTCTGAAGTACATAATGTTGGTATAACAACCTGAAAATCCAGTCTCTCTTGTCCTAAGAAAGTCACAGTACAACAACAGCTGGAGAATGAGAGGGTTAAGAACTCAAATATAATTATCTGTTCTTAAAGCATTGAATTCTTTCTTAATGGATGGAATTACATCTGGAAAAGAAAACATGAATAAAACAACATGAATAACTGCAATTCAGTTTTGTGGAGGTATTTATACATTAAAACTTGCAGTGAAAAGCAAGTCTTTGGAATGCCTCTCTGAAGGGAATGGACCCTGTCTACGTAGCAGCTTCCAGAGCTCTGGAAGTAGCAGTGGCAGAGATGCCAGGCAGGGATGTTCCCAGGGATTGCAGGCAATGAGCCACGTGTCAGCCTGCAAAGAGGGCTGCTGAGGAGCAGGAAGGTTTCAAAATCTGCCTGACAGCAGTCAGACTCAAAATCTGTCACCATTTTTCCTGGTTTAATTCTATCAAAACTGAAGAAGTAGAACAAAAAAATAACAATTTAGAGAAACCCGCTTTCTTTGGCAAGATATTATTCCATTAAAGGGTTGTTTTTTAACATCAAGTGTGCTGTGATGTATCACCCGTATCGGGAGTAGGTGCCCAAGGCTTTGGTAGCATGGGGGCTGAATGAATGGCTTGTGTGGTCATAGGCTTCCCATCTAGACACAGACATCCTAGCCAGCTCCAGAGAATCCTCTGCTGTGGAATGCACAGCTGAGCCCCTCAGAGAAGTTGATGACATCTCTGTGTAAGCATATTCAAGAAAGGGCAAAAACATCAAGGTCAGAGGAAGAGGAATAGGTTTTCCAGCTACCAGGGCAGATATTCTATCATAGCCAATGCATGACCTACACTACTGCAGATGGATATTCCTGATATGAGCTGCAGTCCCTGGAGAGCTGACACCAGAGCAGAGGAAAAGTGGGAGAAAGAAGAAGCAGAAGGAAGCTGCGGTGGACTGACCTTCTGCCATGCTTCTCCTTGTATCATTGGAGGGACCGATTGTAGCCTGCAACAGTATGAAGTAGGGAGTAGAGGAGTCTGGAGAGGAGTAAAGACAAGCCTGGGAAAGGGGAGCGGAAAAGGGGTTTGACTGTGTGTTTTAATGTCTATCTTTCTGCTTCTGCATATCTGACTCAGTAATTATTTCTATAATTTTACAGATCTATAGATATATAAATTGATGATAAATTGAATTCCCCCAAATCTGATCCTGATTTGCCAATGGTGGTAAATTGTAAGTGATCTCCCCATCTCTATCTCAACCCATGAGCCTTCTTGCTCCTGTTTCTTCTGTTCTCTCTCACTGTTTTGCTGGGATGAGGGACAGAGGACAAAGGATGAGGTGGAAGGGAATAGTGTAAGAAGGGATTCGACTGTTAGCTGGGGATGACCCTACATATAATAGCACTGTGTAAATATTATTCACTTCTCCTTTCCTCAGAAAAGAAATTATCCACAGGAGAGGTGTGCCATTCATCAACAAATTTTAGAGCCAGGAAATCTGACATGACTAACTCAGTGTTCTAGGTTATAAACATTTTCCCAGTATTTCAAAACTATTCCAAACAAATATTATAATTACAGACATTTATAAAAGAAAGAAGTGAAAAAATTAAAGAAAACATACATTAAACTTAACTATATTTTGATGTAGCCTCTTAAAGGCCTCCATTTCCCTTAGTTTCTTAGCTTGCTTCACCTAACCAACTGGTAAATCAGAGCTTCGAGTTTTGTCTGTGTCTTTTTTACTTCCCAGGGGTATATGAGTGTTCACACGGCTGATTTCCACAAAAGGTATTTCTCCATAAAATACAGAACAAAGGTTTAACAAATTCCATATGTAAATATCCTGACAAAGAACTATTTTCTATTTTCAAAACCCAACCACACAACTGTGATATAACTGTTTATATATTTTTATAACCTGTCCTTATTTTTAAAAGACATAGACTATTTTGAGGTATACAATGTTGTTCTGAATGTCTTATCACTGCACAGTGCTGGAATATCAAGTCTATCATTGATTGACATCTGTATTTTAATTCTGCATAAATTCGGTGAGGTTTTGGAAAATTTTCTACTTCATTGGTATGAAACATGTACCAGTAGTGAACAACTAACTGTTTGGTTCACCTCCTCTAACAAGTAAATGAACCTCTCTGCAGTCAGTGTGCACAGAGACAATATGTTTTCTGTGCTAAATTCAAGTGTTCGACTTCCAGTCAATTCCTTCTCTGACTGGATATTCTTTTCTGTGGATCCTCAAGAGAACCCAGAAGAACTTCCTTCTATTTCTTCATTTTCCCTGTGAATGATAAATTGGTTTTCTGTAACATTTAGGCTGTCCGTCCTGAACAATTATGGGTTTTTACTCTCCACTGATGGCTAAAAATGTGCTAGTGCAAGGAGAAGCTCAGAATGTTTTAGAAAAACTAGAAGTCCAAATCAATAATAATAATAATAATAATAATAATAATAATAATAATAATAATAATAACAACAATAATAATAATAATAATAATAATAATTTAATAATTATTATTATTATCTGTAGAGTATTTGCAGGAAAATGGAAATACTCTACAGAACAATCCATCTTTTTAAGAAGCACTAGGCCTCGCTTGACATAACTTTGGACGTTGCAAGCTCTGTGAAAATTCTGTGTGTTTATACTTGCAAACTGTGTGAAAATATGCATGTTTATAGTTGTTAGCTGTGTGAAAACTGTATGTTTATAGTTGTAAGGTATGAGAAAATCATGTGTTTATAGTTGAAAGTTGTGAGAAACTGGAGATAAAGGGACACCTGGAAAATCTCGGAAAGCCCCTAAAGGCGGATCGATAAGAGGGACTTTGGGTGGCACGAATGATGTCAGGTCGCATGGACAGAGCATCAGAACAAATGAACTGAAGGCATGAGACGCATGCACAGACTGAGCTATCCAATCACCTTGTTGTGATCACGTACCCAGAAAAAACTAACTGTATAAAAGCTAACTCATTTATATAATAAATTGAACATTGTCTGATCACATTGATTGTCTCCATGTGTTCCTGAACTCCTGCCATCCATAATTATCATTATATAATTAAGTATTAATATAATGTATATAATTATATGTTCTTATACATAAAATATGTATACATATATTTAGTTTCATATTTATTTATTAATATATTGACTATATTAATACTTATTATGTTTATAGATATAATAATACTGTGAATAAAAAGGAAAAATGGGGTAGGATGAATGAAGTCAGTAATCACTGCAGTGACTGCAGCAAAACTGGCCACACCCAAATATCTCACTGCAGAATTCAGTGACTTCCCTTATCAATGCTAACAACAATTTAATGTAAATTTGCAAATAAAAAATAAAATTATTCTTGTACCAAGAGATCTAGGTCAAACTGCCATCCTACATTTTCAGCACCAGTAAGAAGGTTTGTGTTCATGTAGACCATTGTCCATTGGAATTGTTACCCAAATAAAGCGCTAATACCTTTGCTATCAGCACATCAAGAAAAAATCTCTAAGGATCCAGTTCATGCCTTATCAGTTGGGAGCATAATGCATAAAGAAAAAATAAATAAAATCCCAGCCCCACTTTTTAACACTAGAGTCTTCTAACACACCCCTTCTGGGAGTGTGCGTACAGACATTCCTCACTAGAGTGAAGATGCCCCTCAAGGTTAGCCCTTGAGGCTGAGTGAAAGATATTTGCCCATGGTCATTGGTATGGGTTAGTAACATAAATCTCTACTTAATAATTATTTTTCTAGATTTTAAATCATTAATTTAATAAACAGTATACCATACTAGTAGTTATAACTATGTATACCACCTAGTGTAAATTATTTTGATTAAAGTTTTTTAGTCTGATCATTTTCACAATCAAATTAAATCAATAATTTACTTTTTTCCTATAAATATATTTGGGTTTTCACTCTTAATCCTGTGGGATGAAATCATATAAAGGCTCAACTACACCTCTACAGTTCTTTCATCATAAACACTGGACTAAGTATGGGGTTAAAACTGGATCCAGATGCACTTTGGGTTCTCTCTGAGAAGGACTTTAGAAAGCAAGGGGGTCTCTTCTGCACCTCATGACTCAGTGGGAGGGTTTCTTTAATAAACTTTGTCAAAAGCTTCAGTTCTCCCTGTGACAAATAGCAAGCAGAGAGACTATGAAACATTTCCTCCAGTTATTTAGTTGCTTGAAAATGTCAAGGTTGTTATGAATTCATGGCTAGTACTGGTATTCTGGAAGTTACCACGTGGCTGACGAGCTCTGCTGATGGATTTTCTGAGTTTAGGCAACTGCAATTTTTTAGTGAGTCAGGCTGCTTCTCTTAATCATAATTCTAAGAATCAAGGCAAACTGAGCTGATAGAAACTTGCTTGTCAGGATATAAATCTTGCTTGGACTCTTCACTGTTGTTCTGTTAGAGAGTATCCCCGTTTTCTCACAATGTGCAGAAATGTGAAGATGGTGGAAGTTTGGAAAAAATTCCCAGAAGAGCACTGAGGGAACAATCAGAATTGTCAAGTCAAGATAAAGAGAATAGAACTCTGACCCTATCAACATTTTGAGTAAATATGAGAGATGATGAACAGGTAAACCAGGTAGTCCAGAGTTTATATTAAATTCTATAACTGACTCATCTCCTACTGGTGGCAAATTTTCCACATATTTTCTTCAGTCTTTCTTTTTCACACTGCTGTTGCTGGTGCTGTGAGCAAAAGATCAAACCATGACAGAGAGGCCCATAAAAAATTTCAGCCTGCCATGAAGGTAGTAGTGATATGTAGCAGCATAAACTGTTTGTGGACTTCGCTTGATATCTAGAAAATGGAAATCAAGAAGACTTCACTGGATGTGAAAGAAAAATTAAAAACTGCAGACCGGGAACTTTTTGCTGATGACCTTATAGTCCATTTACTCAAAGTGCCTTGCAGAATTGAAGGAAGTGAGATTTTTATCTATATATCTTCAAAGAAGAGGGATCTAACCTATCTGTCTAGCTTGAAACATGTTTGAATAATACTTAAGTACTATTTTAATTCAGTTCCTTGAATCAGTGATGACATTCCCAATTATTAAAATGATTTTTAAAAGATCTGGACATATCCCTGAACTTTTTGCAAAGAATAGATTGTGTACAAAATCAAATGTACTGAAGCATTTTGTTGTGAGTATAAGAGAAATTTTACACCACCTCTATTGTTATAAGTAGCAAGGACTGAATTTATCACATTGCTCACTATAAAAACTGAGTATTAGCTATGATCTTCCAGTGAGCAGAAAATGTTCAAAGGATTTGATTCCTTTATTAAAGTATAGCGAAAAACAGCTAACATAGCTTTACCTTGGTTTTATTGCAGATTCTGTGAAAAAATAGAGAACTGGCATGCTTATAACAGCTCAAATATCTTGGAGAAAAAACCTGAATGGAGTGGGAGCTGCTAATACTGTTTTTATTAACATACCTATAAGCAAACAATTCAGGAAAAATATGTCTTTTTTAAAGAGTCAGTGTTATAATTTCTGCTAGCATGGATTGAAAAAAGACCTAGAATGAATCCTGCAGCAGGACCGGGGGAAAGTAGTCCTGCTCCTTTTAATATTTCTAAGTAAAAAAAGTTTTCTTTTAAAACTTCCTGACTCTTCTGTTCATGTCTCCTCTGCACATGATAATAAAATGTTAGCTGCAACAGTCCAAATCATTTTCTTTCCTTTACACATCAACTATTTATGAATTCAATAAACAAACTATGATTTCACTTCTTGAATAAAAGCTATATTCATTCAAGCATAGCAAAAGCATTTATTTGACTTTGGCAGCTACCATTGCTTTCCATCACAGTAGTTTAGCAGCCTCAATATGTCTTTAATATGTTTGCATGTTGAAAGTGAACTTTGGCAATAATAAAAGGGTAAGGATTGATAAGCCATCTCTTCTGTCATCCCGTATCTCCTACTGCCTCAGCACCAGGCAGAAGGACACCCATGGGGAGCAATGGAACTAGATCTATATTCCAGGTGCCAGACGAATCTCTTCCCAGCCTAATCACCTGCTCAGGTGTCCTTATACAATAGGTATAAGGCTCTGGAACTTGAAGGCCAGGCACACAGCAATCTAGATGAAGGTCCATCCAGGTTTGTCATTTGGTTTGAAGCTTCTCTGCAGTACTGTATTAATCTTTGTCTTTTGGTAGAGTATAATTCCCAGTTTCACAGAAATAATGAACTGATATGTAAAACCTCTGCCTGAAGTATTTCTCCCTGAATTTTCTGTGATGCGTCTGCTTTGTACTTGCTTTATCAAAGATTCATGCCAGCTAAAGAGTATCAACTACAGGTGATGAGGGGATTCTAACTCACCTTGTGTTAAAATCTATGTCTGTTCGGTTATCTCTTTATTGGCAGACTCAAAGGGGTGAACATTCCTTTCAAGTCAAATAGGTCTGATAAATGTTTAGCAAGGCCTCTAAGATGATGTGCTTGGTATCACTGGCTATTTATGTGCTATTGAAACATTTTGTAACCACAAAAATACAGAGCACATAGCAATATTTCATTACAAACTCTCATACTAATGATATCTATTATAAAAAACTACATAGAAACATTGCTGATAAAAGTGCATGAAACATACAACTACATGAAAGCTTTGTCTTTAGTAACTGATTTTATCCTACTGTACAACAAAAAGCAATATGGCTAGGTGTCTCAGTTTGAAGAGACTGGAATGTTTGCTAAAGAAGATGAGTTATGAGACAAACCAAACTCCTCTCTCTCAGCAATTGTAAATTCAAAATTAAGGGGCTTTAATCAAGGAAATGTGGAAAAAAACAGAAGAAAAAAAACAACCCTTTATTAAAAGATATATATATGTTGGCAAGAACAGTAACAGAACACAAAAAAACTAGACAATAGTCCTGTACCCAGAAGTTCCCTTCAAACAAAAGAAAAAGTCTGAACACTTCTCTGTCCTTAGCGCAGTTCCAATCACGGCCGGCAGGGGGCGATGTTGGGTCACTGGAGGTGCAGAGCCTGCAGTGCTCGGTGTTGGCCTGCAGGGGGCGCTGTCGGGCTCTGGCGGTACCACACGGGAGGGGTCTGGGGGGTGGTCTCGGGTCGCGGGAGAAGCCGAAAAGAGAATGGGGACCCTTCCCCAATGGGAGAAGGGGGAAAGGAAAACAGTTCACCCCCACGGAACTCACTGTTGTCCTCAGATGACGGTGTCCTAAGACTCCTCCTTTCTTCTCCCAGTGAGCACAAAAACTCTCCGATGAGAACGCAGCAGGTCCGGGCCGGAGACAAAGACAGCCTGCCTGCAAGTCAAGGCCAGCAGTCAGGGCTGACCAGGGCGGGAAGCCAGAAAGCCCAGCCTCCAGGCCTCCTCTCCAAATGCACACACGCAAGGCCCCCATCTCTGTCCCAGAGAGAGAACTCCGCAGTCTGATCTCTCCCCTCTGAGGAGTGCCAGCAACCCCCCAAAAACTCCTCTCTACCTTCTCCCAGCCTCTGATGGGCCATTCGTTAGGAATGCAGCTTGGCTGGCTAGACCCTTTGTAACGCTAATCGCCTCTCTTTCCATTCAAACTCCGTCTTTCCTACAGTGGGGGCAGGGGGAAGAAAAATTCTCCTGGATTTCTAACCTATAACACTAGGGCAAGCACAAATATTAAACCATTGATCCAGTCTTTCCTGATTCTTGAAAGTGAAGTTTTGTCCTAGATTGCAGATACTTCCACAGGCATCCTAAGATAGGACAGTAGGCAGCAGTATTTCTCTAAAATGTCAAGAATATTCTACCACTTATGAAAGTTCCCAAACAGTTGCCAGTTACTCTATGATATATAACATATGCATTCTGAGCTGCTTATAACATGGACTAAGAAAGTGCTAAAGGTCATGTGTTTTCTACATTGCGTAGACATTTATAAGCAGACATATCATCTCTGTCTTTTCCTAGTCGAATTATGCATCACTGTAGCAATAAACCACACTGCACCAGAACCAAGCCTTTCCAGTTAGCTCAGTGAAACGCTGCATTCGTTTGTACTGCTCACAGCTAACCTTTCAGTGCATCTGTTTCCAGTTCATCTCAGATCAGTAATAGTACCAGGAGAATCCATGCTAAACACCCATAAAATTAAAAATTTTTGAAATACACTTTCTTATAAAGTATACAGAACTTCTTTTCTTCCTTTTATAGATATGTTCTCAATATAATTGCCTTGATGGAGGGATTGAGTCAACCCTCTGACTCCTCCAGGCTTGTACAACATTCCGAAGCAGGTTGTTTGTTATAATTGTGTGAAACATTTATTGAAAATTGTTATCAAACAGATGTCTCAAAACATCTCATAACATCTATTAAGTCATCAAAGGCTACAGATTTAATTGAAAATTAAACTGAAAATTATGAACATGCAGTTGTCTCTCTCCTAATAATTGAGGAAGAGTTCACCAGTCACAGTTGATCATGCATTCTCGCTAAAGCTATTGTATTAATTATTTATTCGTAGGACTAATTCATACTGCAGATGCTGCAAAGTTAAAAGAAGTGTCTCTAACACCAGTCTCTCTGAAAGATCTGAGAACTTGAGGTTTCTTAGACAATTACTTGGTAGCATTACAGTCTGCCTTCTCTTTTGTTCTTTTTGTCCTTGACAAACTTATTAAATTGTGTCTTACTTTTGTGTGAGCTCTAATTCATCCACTCTGAAGTTCCACACTTCCAACATTAATACCTTGTGTGTTGGCAAAAGTCATTCAAAGCGAAGTCAAAAGAAGAAAGACCTTAATTTTCTTCACCTGCCTAAATTGGAACAACATGATAATTTGACTGTCATCAGATTTCATCAAACCAGATTACATTCAAGTGTCATGCAACCTTCCTGGACCTTCATTTTAGGAAGTCACTGAAGTGAGAGGCCCAGGATTAAGATGATCACTGCCTTGTCAGCCAGTTGCTTTTCCACTGGTGGAAGTCTAATTTTAGTTCCAAATACAACTGCTCAGCCTATTCGTGAATCTATAACAAAAGACAACCAAAAGACTCTTAAAGAAACATGAGTTTCCTTACCATGATTTGAGAATTCATCCAGCCCAAATAATGACACCCTTCCTTCTGAATCCCTGAACAGCAAAAAAAAGCATATTTAAAGTCTTTCAAGACCATAAACATCAGTAACTAAAATCTGTTCCTCCTCTTCCGCTTAATATCAGATCCCAAAGTCTGTATTTTTATCCTGTTCTACTTGAGATATAAAATCACAGTTATATGATAACTATGGGGACCCCTGGTGATCTAGTGGTTAGGATGCAGCACTCTCACCGCTGCGGCCCGGGTTCGATTCCCGGTCAGGGAAACTCCCCTGGGCAGATGGAGCTCGTCAGCCCTGTAAGGCAATCCATCTAAGAGAAGGTCACTCTAAACAAACCTACGTCCTGAGGACCTCGCTGCCACTGTCCAAGCTTGCTCGGCCCCGGCAGATGAACCTTAGGATTAAAGGGTGGGCTCAGTTCAGCGCACACTGTGTCTCACCTAAAAAAATCCATTGTGCAGGCTCGAAGGGTAAAGACCTTTCCCAAATCTTCGCTTGCAAAGACTGGCCATACTAATATGATAACTGTGATATGATGACAGGGATATGATGACACATTGTCTTAGTTTAACAAGATTACAACTTTGAAATTAAAAGGCTTCAGGTGACAGTGTGGAAAAGGAAGATAAGGGCTCTTTAGAAACAAACCCAAATAAACAATAATGGCGCAACCAAAACTTTCAAAAGAAACTAAACAAAGTCCTAATTCCCCAGTGGGGGAAGAAGCCCGCAGCAAAAGAGGGGGGGCTGAGAGCGAACTGTCCCCGGCAGCCACCTGAGCAGCCAGTGACGTCGCAGCCAGCCAGGAAAGAGTCCCTTTTTCCCTCAGGCACAGGGCTACGGTGCGGTACTCAGGCAGTCGCCGCAGGAAATTTGTCACAGTCCAGGGCAGAACACCTCGCTCCGAGATAATCGGTCTCTCTCCCAGTCGTTCTCCACACGGTGTCCGGCGAGGGAAAAAAAAGGAGAAAGAAAAAACAAAAAACTTCTCCTCAGGAGGAAAGAGGAGGGGGCAGCCGAAAAACCAAGAGTGGCTCTCCCTCTGTCGGACGGCAAACAAGTCCTCCAGCCAAAGGCGTTTCCGAGGTGTCTCGCTGGCCGGCTTTTAAAGGGAACCTCCCCCCCGCCCCCACGCTGCCCCGTGTGTGCGGACCCGCTCCGTCCCCCTTCTGCCTCCCCCATCCCGGAGAAACGGATGGGGGGGGCAACCGACACTGGGAAAAAATTCCAACATCTCTTTTTCAAACCTATAACACACACTCACCCTTCTCTCCAGAATACCACAAGAGCAAAGAGACTGACACCTTCAAGAAGTGATTTCAACAGTAAAGAGAACAGGGACAATGCAAGTTGGATATGAGTCGCCCTGGCAGCCAGGAGGGCCATCTGTGTCCTGGTGGGGGGACATCAGGCACAGCATCACCAGCCAGATGAAGGAGGTGATTGTCCCGCTCTGCTCTGCACTGGAGTGGCCTCACCGTGAATATTGTGAGCAGTTTTGGACACTGCAATATAGGAAAGATATTAAGCCATTAGAGAGCATCCAAAAGAGGGCATCGAAGATGGTGAAGAGCCCTGACGGGAGGAAGTATGAGGAGAGGTTGAGGTCATGGTATGGGACGGATCTAATGTGTTTCTTTCAAACATAATTCAGTGCCTTCATATCAAGAGGCAGATGGTATTTGCTGCATAAGTGATTTAGAATAAGTTTGTTTTCAATAGTAACATAAAGTAGAGTGTTGGATCTATGATGCACGATACATACATACATCTATATATGTAAGTATAAAAATGAGATTTAGGTTCTAGTTTTAAGAACACTCAACTACAGACAAGTAGTAGTTTAATATTTTTAAGGAAAAGTTGTGTAATGAGATTCTAATTTTAAAAAAAGGCTAGGTGAATGTACACACACCAGCAATGTTTAGATTTAGTTCAAATTTTATTCTGCGTCATCCTGAATGAGTCCCTAATGAAATTAAAGGAAATCTTGGATTCAACTTGGCTTCAACAGGATAAAGATATTTTAACTAATTTATAAGTTTTTTAACTACTTTTTAACTCTTATTCATTATAAAGTTATATAAGTTCAAGCAGCTTTTCCCAAAATTGCAAGATCTCTTGCCTTCAAGAAAGTAAACTTTCATTTTAATGTCACCAACAAAAACATGGAAGAAAGTTATAGAAAAGCGCAGTTTAAAGGAAAATGAAGAGAATAGTTTCTCCAGAGGTTAGAAAGATCCCTATTTCCCTGCAGACAGTTACCTTTGCTGACAAGTAGCCCAAGTCTATTGTGGAGGATTTAAGGTTTTCAAACTGATGTGGCATCTGAAGAAGACCATCAATCCTAGCTGATGTTCGGGAACATTTTTGCAATTGCATATTGTGGTCTGGAATTTATATATGAAAAAATTTCCTTGCAAGCAACATTAATGACAATGGTGGCCATTGTTGACTCCCAGAAGGCATGTGGACTGAATAACATCCTCGTGCTCCTGTTCATTTCCTGATTTCACTGCACACAGACTCATGTTTTTAAAAAGGCAGCAGTTGCACATCACTGGACTTACTACTGCACAGAAGCAGCCATAGCAGAAATCTTAGTAGTGTTCCTTTCTGTAACCTAGATCGCCTAGGATATAGTCACAATGTGGAATAAATTTAAGGCCCTGCTGGAAAAAGGTCTTGGAATAGGAGGGATACTGTAATTGTTTTCTGCCACTGTCCGAGGTATCATGGAGCTTGTCCAAAAACTCTTGTTCACAGCCTTAAATCTGTGAGGAATTTTGCAGAGATGCTTACATAGCTGCCTGTGTGTCAATACCCAGGACTCTAAAAGGTCATCTTTATAATAAAGAATTGCAACATAATGACAGCATAGCAAAAAAAAAAAAAATACTATTGCTATTCTCCAGTGAATTAAGAATGAAAATTAATTAAAAAACAAAAAAAAAAAAAAATACTATTGCTATTCTCCAGTGAATTAAGAATGAAAATTAATTGTACTGTACAGTTGCCATTGTTCTTATGTGCAGGACAACTCTTGAAGGGGTAGCATTATCTATTTCACATCAGTCCCATCCTGATGCTCTACTTTTTAATTTGATAAATATATGACACACAATTTGCTTCTTTTCTTTGACTTATCATTGTCAAAGGATATGTGATATGTAATTTCCCTTTTATAAAACAGCTGGAGTTATTACACCTCTTGCAAGTAATGTTAAATTAGGAAAAGATAAAAGAGACACTTCTTTAGAAGCCAAATAAAATGTGTATAGACATAATCTGCTCTGAGATTCTATAAAAACCCACTCAGAATTTCAAAAAACAAACAACAAAACAAACCTAGAAAACATTGACAATGCAGCACAATTCACTGTTGTTGGCTGTAGACCAATGAATATGTGATGGAAAGGGGTAGATATTGAGTAGATATTGATTTCCACAGTTTCTACTTTCCTGGGAAGTTTTCTAATACAGTTTAGAAAGTTGCTGGAGTTATTGTAAGCATGTAGAAGGGCAGGAGAGGAACTAATTCAACTCTTTACAAGTGTAGCCTTCCACAACAGACTTCTGATTCTAAATCACGAATCCCATACCCAGAGCGTTGTGATACCCTGACAGTGCTACAACATTAGGTAAAAGTTACATCTACAAATATCCTTCAAAATAATCTGTACAAAGCATTGTCAACCGTGAAGATTTTACAGTTGTTGTGCATACCGGTCATGTACTAGGTGTTCTCTGATCAAAATGAAATCTCAAGAAACCATAATTTATCTTCTGATTAGGAGTGAATTAAAGGCTTATAATTAAAAATATATTTGATTGTTTTACTGAACATCCACTGTATTGATCGGCTCAAAGCAAAAATAGCGTCTAGGTAGGCAGTCAGTGAAGCCTCTTTCTGAACACAAATCACTGAGATACAAAGAAAAGGAGCATTGAAATAGGAAAAGAAAAATGAGAAAGAATATATACTTCAAAACATGCAAGGCAAAACTTAGGAATTTTGGTCTGAGGCTGATTCTAGTTGGTATTCATGGCATATGGCTAAATCATTTTTGCTATTAGTTGTGCTACCAGGTAAGAGGAAAACTCCAGCTTAACAGGTTTAGAAGTTGGAGGTCCATCACTAATGCACTTACGAGTAATATGCTGTGTATTTTATTATGTTCCTGCAGTCTGGGAAAATGAATTTGATGCAGTAGTTTTCAGACAGAGCACTGCCCACAGACTGACTGACAGAGTAACTGCAATACACTGAACTCAATGAGACTTCAAAAGCAATTTCGTCACAGTTATCTTTGTTTTTCCAAGTATTTGGAGCTATAATTTACTATCTAGTTCATGCTTAATGTGCCGTGTGCATTACAGTCAATAGCTTAAATACTCCTGCCAGGTGTATTTTTACTTAGTTATCTGAAGTAGACTTGAAAAGGATGGCATATTGAAAAAGCACAGTAAAACACAGAAATAAATAATGTATAGTTTCAATAGTTGTTCCTGCTGACGTACGTTCAAATATTTATATATTTTCTTCATTCTGTTAAATCTCATTGGCATAGTCTGGCAAGATTATAAAATTTCAGTATGGGGACAGTTTTTACTTCAATTTTATTTTGGTTTTCTCAATTTTAAGATGTCATACACTGGATTAGAAAGTATCTCAGTTGATAATGATAACATCATACCCTCACAAACACCTATGCATTCTCTGACCTTAGTGACAAGCCCCAGGACACAAAAGCAGTCAAAGATTTGCAAAAAGCTGACTTTCAACAGTATGCAATACAGTAGTTTTTTGTTGCTATCTCCAACAAATCTGAATAAGTCATTAGCAACACCTAAAGGTGCAGCTTTCTCTGCATCTAAATTATCAGCTCAGTCATGTGGCTATGTAAACTGCAGAAATTTACTTGGGAAACAATAAGTTCCAAACTGGAACATTGTCAGATTTCTAAAACTGGACAAAGGGAAATTAAAAGCCCTTACAGACACAAGAATTTCCTGAGTTATTTTGAAGTTGATGCATAGCATTTTCCTGGCAACTCCCAAACTGAGATTTAAGAGGTACCAATCACAACAGCAGTGTCAGACAACCCTTAGTACGTAAGACTGAATTCTCTGTTTTTCATGAATCCCAGGATCCTCAATGAGAATAATGATTTCAGAAGATTTAAAAGCAACAGATAATGTTGAAAAGTGAAAATCCCTAAGATCTCACAAATAAAGAGGAATTCCTGTAATGTCATAAGTTGATTATCTTTCTACATTCAAAATTGGAACACATTGTAATGTCCAGCACTTGGAAGCTCAAGATGTGCTTTCTGTGACATGAATTACTGATTTTTTTTTCAACCAAAGATTGATAACATCAGACAGACAAGAAACACTTTCAGTCCAGCTTTCAGCTTAAATGCTGAAGTCAGGTTCTGTTGACTTCAACATAAAAGATTTTTTGCAGTCTGAATTCTGGTTTCTCATGTATAAGGGAAGCTTATGTTGTAAGGCTCCTTTAAGTTCCTCATTTGATGCACTGCCTTCTGTTACACCCCACTGAGATATCATTTATTGTTTCACTTAACTAATTCTTTCCCTCCTAACTGCTGTTGTGGTATTAGGCAAGAATTAATTTTCTTCCTGCAATTGTATCCAAATAAAAATCAAATTCACTTCTCTCTCTTTTCATTTAAAACAAGCATATTTTTTGAGTTTATGTGTAAATAGTTTCCTTTTCATTGTTACATTATGTGCAGAAACAACCAAAATAATTTGATAATTGTTACTTTAAGTAATATGTTGTAGAAGTGTAAAAGTTGTAAAGAGTGTAGAATACATTAAAAGGCAATTCAGTTTAAATATGTCTCAGGGACTACTTTGTTGTGTTCGCAGCTGCCTTTTACATGGAAAAAGCACAAGTCCATGACATATTCTTTAACAACAACTGAAATTGTATAGTGTTTTCTGACACTAGTTTTCAACCCCCAGATAAACTTTAATCTAGAAAATGTCATAATCTGTAGTACCATGTCAAGATTTCACACTGAAACATAAACACTAAGTTTAATTGTCTGTTTGGATCCCCCAGGGAATATATAATACTGCATAATAATTTGGAACTTACGGATCTGACTATATCAATCTTTATGAAATATTTTAGATAAATTTGAAGATATCAGAGTTAGTTTATAACAACATCTGCAAATACGTAACAGAAAACTCCCTGTCACAGAAGTGGCCTTAAAAGGGATCATGGTAGTTACAAACCAGCAAGTCTACCTTTCAACCTTTGTAAGATGGGTGTATCTACATTGAACATGTCATTGAACATAGAGAAGAACTACACTCAGATTTTCAAAAGTGTTCCAAATTAAAAGTCACTAAAGAAACTTGAGATAAGACTGGAGGAAATGTCATTTAAGGAACTGAAAGTTCTTTAAAGATAAGGAAGCAAAGAGCAGGACCTGGAAGGTTTTCAGGAAAAAGAAAGCTTAGCAGTACTCCAAAATACTCAGTGGATCAGTGTTAAGACTAACTTTGTTCAACATCTGCACTGGTGATTCAGGGAAGAGAGCCAACACTGAAATTTGCAAACTTGCAGATGAAGCTTTTTTGAATATTCAGTGCTACCCAAAAACTCTACAGTTTTTGTGAATGAAACTCTCAGTCACAAAACTCAGTAAGGGTTTGATGAACTAAGAACTGACAATTCAGCTAGGGGGAATAAAAACATGTTTATATGGTATGGAATTTGCAATGGACAGTCACATTCCAGGAAAGACTTTGGGATCTTAACTGATGTTTCATTGAAATCATTAATTGACACACAGGGCAACCAAAAAAATTACAATATGATTTTGGGTATCATCAAGAAATATGATTATGAACTAGGACGGAAGGGGTCATTTTGCCACAATATAAAAATGTAAATCTGTGTCTTGATGGATTAAGTCTGTGCACGTACTGTAAATTCCAAATTCTGGAAAGATTTAAAGCACCAAAACTTTCAATGAAATTTTATTATCACTTCATTTTATTTCATTAAATACAACTGCCACAAAATATAGTGTTAAGCACTTTTTGCCTTTTAGTTATTAGTGGCTGTTTATTACCTGTCACAATCCTACAATTTCCTTTCCTCATTAGCCTTTTCTTCTCATGAATTCAGTTTAACTAGGGACAGTTAGATGAGCAGTAATTATTCTCCCCCCCAGAAATCAGTCAATAGTTCATCTTCCTCTTGAGAAAAGGGCTCAGTCCTGCCCCTGTGGAAATTGCTGGGAAGTATAAAACAGGGGAAACAGCTACTTCTTGGACTTCAGATTGTAACTTATTGCACAAAAGGAGAAATACTTGTAGATGTTTGCAACTAGGTCCAATGAAATGCTTAAGATATGCCACATTCAGTGCCATTTTTGCCAACTGTAACCTCCAGAGGCCACCTACTATGAGAAGCAGCCTCCCTGATCATTGAAATGAGCACAGCAGGCGTGCGTGTGCAGGGATGCTACTGCACATAAGATGGAGTGTTTGAGGGTCTAGGACAATCCCTTTGGCTTCCCCCCAGTCAATTTGCTTTAAAGGCTTAAAGAAGTGAGCTTAAGCTTTGTCCACACTAGTTGCCTAGTGGTACAAATTGGGAATGTTTTGGACAAAAGGAAAAACTTCCATGCCAAATGTGAAGTTTGGGCAAAGATCTGGGGATAGAGTCCCCCCAATCATTCAGGGGATCCAGCATGCTCAGACCACCCTGAGTGTAAGCACTACTACTCCAGTTTCAAGGACCTGAACAAAAAGAACGCTTTCCCTTTAAAATGGCTTGATGTATACATGTTCCCTGTAAAACAGAAGCAGAATCTCAACTTTGAATCTGTTGCCAGGGCAATCTATTAAACTGACTGAGACTGTGATTCCAACACTCACCATCTCTGTGTCTTTTCTGAAATTATCCAAGCGAAACAGTTTTATTTCATCTGCCTTACCTCAGATGCATGCTCTTATTATACTGTTCTAAGTCTCTTTGCCTCCCTTCTGACACTATGAATAACACAGCTTTTGCAAGCAGCAGCAGCACAGGTGAATGAAAAGTATCCCATGCTTCTCCACACTGGCATGAAGCTTTGTGGCTTCTCTAGGAAAGTGGAAAGCATAGGGTTGACTCTCCTTCATTCGGTACACAATTGAAAAAGCTCTTTCACGTAGCAGTTCACTGTTAAGCTGTTTTAGAGAGGTGGTTAGCACCAGTTTTTTTCTGAAAAGATAATCTTTGAGAGTATTATGCGTGGTGATCAGTTCTGCAATGATTTTTCCAAGTTCAAATATCTAATGTGTATAAGAGGAGAGCATGTGGAAAAGAACCCAGAACAGAAGATATTAGCACTGCTATTCTGCATCTAAAGGCAGATCCCACCTGGCCTTCTTTTCCATCATACTTGTGGTAAACTTCCCCTACTGGGGCAGACCAATTTTCCAGAGTGTGGTGACAAAAAAGAGCTTAAGACCTGAACATGCTACTTATTGCGTGGCTTTTCAAACTGAAAACCTGGGTTTCCCGCTTTGCTGCATTAAGGTGAATTGCACTTCAATTATGTTCAGCCGCTGGGAATACAAAAGATCATCCTGCTCTATAAAATCCTAGTCCATTCCTGTCCTAAAGGCAATGTCATGGGAGCTACAGCAACTTCACAGTTGCAGTAAAACTTGCAGCCCAATTCCACAGTTACTCTGTAGATCATTCTTATCTATCAGATTACTTAAGGTAGAAAACCAAATGGCAACACTGCTTAATTTAAAAATCAGTTGGCACCAAAAAAAAAAAAGTTTAGTACTTCTAATAATTTCTTCACAAAAGAAAATAATGTTTTTAAATAGAATGTAAGGACAGTATTTTGAGTGAAACTATCCATAGAAATCAGAATTTCAGTTGAATTCACACAGTTTAACAGTAAAAGACATGGTAAAGGAAAGGAAATTTTGAGGCATACATCTGTAAATCCTGAACAACCTTCCAAGCGAATACATCATGACTATACTGCTTGCCGGAATTAGAGGCAGCTTTCAACACAGGGTAAGCTTCTACCCCTGGTTCTACTCCTGGAGCAAATATACCTTCGTCCACAGTTTTTGAGAGGTGCCCAACCTTTTCTAACAGCTCCCAATCCCCCTGTTCTGCAGCTTGTACACGCACGCTCTCCCAAAATCACCTAGGATGACACGGCACCACTGTGACAGTTACTGGTGGCAAAGTCCACAGATCAGTCAGTGTTTGTGTCTTATGGCACTGGGACCCCCCAAGTATGGGTTGAGAGGCTCGACTACGGACGGAAGCATTTTCAACATCCTCCATGTCTACATCATTTGCTGGGGGGCCTGATGCGGATTGATACAAGCCTTTATTAGGTATGTCATCCTCGTTGTTTTCATCAGTGTCCTCATCCTCCTCCTCCTCCGGCAAAGGAACAGAGGACACAAGCCTTTGCTTAGCTTTAAATTCCTCTGAAAGTTCCATAGTTGTCTTATAATGGCGAGGGACTATAGCAGTAGGGGATTTGTATTTACAAGGAGTCTGAACTAGTTTGTGGGGTGAAGGATAGTGAACCTTCGGACCTTTCGGGGCTTTTGGAGCCAGACCCTTGGTAGATTTTTTAGAAGGTGGATCCAGACACCACACTGTTTTCATTTTATCTGCTAAAGAACTCAATTCATCATCAGAGGGAGAGGTAGCAGGCGGCCGTGATGAAGTGGCTGAAGCTCCCTCCTCCCCTGCGAATCCTTCTGTATCTGACACAGGCTCCGTTTCAGGCAACTGAAGGCCTTCCAAAACTTGTTCATTAAGCCAGTCTTTCAAAGTCTTAACCAATAAATGACAGGTGGTAGGCAAACCTTCTACATCCTTAGCACCCTTACAGATCTCTTTCCACAGTTTATCCCCCACCTTGTCCCAAGTCTTTACACTAAATGCAACCTATGTGTTAGCTTCAAAGCCTTGCTTTCGGCACCATAGTAGCAAATGTTGCAAAGCATAATCTTCAACGGTTACACCTTTACGCTTTAAAAGATGCTTCCAGGAGGATAGCACCAACTTTTCCTCTTTAGAAATCTGATTCCCCATTATCACAGTCCCTTTTCTTGGCAGCTCACCTTTTCCAGATGTCAATAGCTCTCAGGTCCAGACCAAGCAGCGTCCCCGCTGCTCTCAGCTACGCCAAGCTCCATCACCACCACCGTCGCCTGGTGGTCGCTTGCAGTATCATGTCGAGGGTCACTATAATATATAACGGAAATAAATTAATAAATTAATAGTAGGGCTTTGTCTACAATAATGGCCAGTCTTCGGGAGCGAAGATTTGGGAAAGGTCATTAGCCCTTCGAGCCTGCGCAGTGGATTTTTTAGGTGAGACACAGCGTGCGCTGAACTGAGCCCACCCTTTAATCCTGAGGTTNCTGAACTGAGCCCACCCTTTAATCCTGAGGTTCATCTGCCGGGGCCAAGCACGCTTGGACAGTGGCAGTGAGGTCCTCAGAACGTAGGTTTGTTTAGAGGGCCGAGCAAGCTTGGACAGTGGCAGTGAGGTCCTCAGAACGTAGGTTTGTTTAGAGTGACCTTCTCTTAGATGGATTGCCACACAGGGCTGACGAGCTCCATCTGCCCGGGCCGGGAATCGAACCCGGGTCGCAGCGGTGAGAGTCCTGCACCCTAACCACTAGACCACCAGAGGCCCCTATAAACAGTGATTGTCTAACAAAACAATGCAGTATCCAAATACTTTGAGTTTTGCAGGATTTACATGTGAGTTGGGGTTAGCAGACTTCTCCACACATAGTGCTTGCAAGGAGACTATTCCGACAAACTGGACCTTTCTTCTAAGAAACAGCTAATATATTTTGACTGACTCAAGTTCTAGCAATATGACACTCTCTGTCTCTCACAAATATCATCATTTCTATGATGCAAGTTGTTTCTGCAGAATTACAGAGGTAAAAGAAGACATTTATACTAGAGCTTAGATTGTGTCATGCGTAAACCTGCTGAGCTGAGATGAGAAGAAAGGGGCTGATAAGTAAGGTAAACCTGCTTGGTGACAATGATGAAATAATGAAATTAAAGAAGAATGAAGTAAGAAGTGAAAATGATGAAAGCAAGGCAATTTACTGACAGTGATATTAGAAAATTATTATCAGAAAAACATGATTTAGGGATAGTTTTTTGAAAACTATTAAGGTAATAATGACAAAATATCAAGTAATCAAAGACAAGAGTATTCTTAACAAACAGATTAAGCTAAATTTAAAAGTTTTTGTAGATATGCTATGAGGTGGATTATAATAATTCCAATAAAACTGCTGTAAATTCTCTGTTGATATACAGTCCAGATGCTGCACTGGCCTGCCACTATATGTCAGATGAGGGTATGCTCATCCTGATGAACAGAAATTAGGGAATTGAACTGAAAGTGAAGAATATGCTGATTTTTTTTTTTAAAGATAAAATTTCTAGATTTCAGCCTACCTTTTCACAAAAAATAAAATTAAAAGTGTTATGCTCATGACTGGGTTCTTCTCTGCTTGGCATATCTCAGTTAAGAAGATCTAAGCACACAAAGGGGATGTCACCCTTGACCAACCTGATACCATTCTATGAATAAATGACTGGGTTTGTAGGCAGAGAGAGAATGTTGGATGTTGTTTGTTTTCTTCAGCAAGGCTTTCAACACTGTGTCCCATAAGATCCTGACAAAGAAGCAGACAATGAGGTTGAATGGACATCATGTGAACAGCCAGAGTGTACCCTTTAGCAAGTTTGTTGATGACACAAAGCTGGGAACAGCTGATACATGACAATTTGTTGATTATATTCATCATGACCCCAGAGGGGCCTTGACAAGCTGGAGACATAGAGAGCTGAGAAGAGCCTCATACAATTCAACAAGGGTAAAATCAAGTCCTGCATCCAGGGAGAAAAATCCTCTGGAATTAGATCCTGGTGTTGACCAACTGGAAAGAAGCTTGACAGAAAAGGACCAGGGAACACTGGAGGATACCAAGTTGTACACAAGCCAATAATGTGTCCTTGTGACCAAAAAAAACCCAAACAACAACAACAAAAAAAAAAACAGCTAGTGGTATCCTGGAATACTTTAGGAGGACTGTTGCTAGCAGGTCAAGGGAGACCATGCTCTGTTCAGCACTGACAAGCCACACCTAGAGTACTGTCCTGTTCCAGGGTCCCCAGTACAACAAAAATATAGAGCTAGTAGAGATAATGTCACAAAGTGCCACTAAAGGCACTAAAGGATTTGAGCAGCTCTCACATGAGGAGAGGAACTGCTCAGTACAGAGAAAAGTAGATTCAGGGACAATTCATTACTGTGTCCAAACACCTCATGGGAGTGTGGAAAGAAAAGGTAGCCAGGCTCTTTTAAGTGGTTCCTGATGACAGAACGAAAGGCAGCAGGCACAAACTGACCCATAGAAGGTCCAGCTGAACATGTCCAGCTGACTATAAGGAAACACTTTTTGCTATGAGGGTGACTAGGCACAGATTGCCCAGATGTGTAGTTTCTATCCATTGAGATATTCAAAGCCCATCTGGATATGGTCCTGGACAAGTGGCTCCAGACGACCCTGCTTGAGAAGGAAGATTGGACCAGATAAAATCCACTGGTCCTACATCACTCATTCTGTAAGAATGTGGTTAAGAGTCTCTGATTCTTCCACAGCCTGGATAACCAGAGAAAGAAGGGCTCAGCTCTAGGACAATCACACGTGCAAAAGTACACATGATTCTGCACAGTGCAGAAACACATGATATGCAGAAAGGTAAAACCACTTTAATCCACATGATATATCTATGTCCAGTGACAGTATCATCCCAACACAAACTTGTGTTGTAGTCTAATATCTAAACCTAAGACTCAGATGAGAGTAAATGCAGTTACAGTTAGTCATTGAATGTAAAGAAAGACGAGTATTTGGGCTATGATTATACAAAACCACTTTGTTAGGTGATTTAACAGGTTTATGGTGAGTTATCTGCAATCGTGCATCTTCAGACAGTGACGCTCAGTGTCTTACAGGACTGCCTTACCCTGTTTTTTGTAAAAATGTCGTGGCACATGCAGTGTTTATGTCCTACACACCACAATACATACATGTTAGGGTTAGGTCTTGTGTCTCACAGGCAGGTGTGACACATTCTACCAGTTATTTAGTGGGGGTTTTTTTTGCTTGCTAATACCCAGCTGATCATTTGCGTGATTGAAATGGTTGATCAATTAAGTTATTGGGTGGTGAAGAGCTCTATTTATTCTCTGTGGTACTTTTTTTGAACAGTGCCTTCTGATACTTTTGACTAAGCAAATGGTTGTTTTAACACTGCTTCAATTTTGAGCAAATGAGGAGTGATATTCAGGCTCATTTACCTACCTTTAAAACTCTATCATCAGTGAATTTGATGGGGCCAGCACAAAGGGAACCTGGTAAACAGACTGACAAAGAGGGTATCTCCCTAGCAGGAATCCTGAGACATCTCTGATAAGTTCAGAAGAGATTTCCTTGATGGGGGGTGGTAGATAGGACAAAGAAATCTTGACGGGTGCAGGACAAAGAAACAGTGAAAAAAACTGACCAACCTACTCCCACATCATAGCCAGTCTTTGCGAACGAAGATTTGGGAAAGGTCATTACCCTTCGAGCCTGCGCAGTGGATTTTTTAGGTAAGACACAGCGTGTGCTGAACTGAGCCCACCCTTTAATCCTAAGGTTCATCTGCCGGGGCCGAGCAAGCTCAGATGGTGGCAGTGAGGTCCTCAGGACGTAGGTTTGTTTAGAGTGACCTTCTCTTAGATGGATGGCCTTACAGGGCTGACGAGCTCCATCTGCCCGGGGGAGTTTCCTGACTGGGAATCGAACCCGGGCCGTGGTGGTGAGAGTGCCGCATCCTAACCACTAGACCACCAGGGGGCCCCCTACTCCCACATAAGAAAGGTACAAAAGGAAACTCTTTACCTATCTACCCAAAATAAAGTTCTCTGCAATGCCTCTCTGCACAGAGAGACCAGATCCTGACCAGGAATGCATGAACGACTCCAGTCTCTATTATGTGTGATTTCTTCTGTCACTGATTAGCTCCACTCCTGGGAGCAGATCGGTGAGTGTTGAACCAGTGACATCTGACACAACATATTCTTAGGTATGTCATAAGTAAAGGTTCATAAGTGCATACTTGCTTCACTGGTTGGAATTCTGTAATAACTTGCAAGACAATTATATTTTATTTATGCTTGTAACATGCATGTACTTTCAAACTTGCTTTCCCAGTGGTAATTTTGTAGTGCCGTAGTGTATTTCTGTACTTGTTTGCATCAGTGTTTACCCTTGCTCTCCAACATCCAGTAGCTGCAAATAAACTAAAGGCAACTTAACCAGCCAGTAGAAACAGAATTGCCATCCCCTCTGGGATTTCTGCCAGTGCTGTTCAGTGAATAACACAGCTGAAGAAAAGGCAAGGGTTACAAGAACAAGTACTGCTTGAAGTTTGCCCTAGAGAACAAGTGTGACACAGTGCATGTAACAGAGTTTACTGATGGCTCTTAATGCCAGAGATCCCTCACACCACACATTGTTCCCTAAGCCAAGAAGCAAGACATTTCATATGCTTTACTCTTTTAAAATGTTTCAAATATTATAGATCCCTTCTCAAGAGAACACAACTGCCTCTCTCCCTGGACTGCTTCTGATCTCTTCCAAGTATGAATCTATGCTTAACTGTGATTGATGTGGTAATTCAAGCTGACATGGGGGAAAGGGAAAGTTGGTTTATGTTGGTTTATTTTTTCTTCCAGGACAAATAGAGTAATCAAGATACTGCTGGTGTATACAGTATTTTTAATATGTTAAGGTACAATTAGGTAAATAATTTATGCCTCTAAGTATTCAGTTGTCCTTTAGGAGGCTAAGAACAAACAAAACCTTTTTCCTTGATGATGGTTTTAGATCAATAAAGGTCAAAAAGTTTAAACGTTGGGGCAGATATGGTAAGTGTTAAAATACCAGGATAGAGGTGATGAAGACCTCCGCTTCCTTATCCTGCTGGAAAGAGACAATAATTTCAAAATATCATCAATTTTTAGGTTTATTTGTCTGCTTACAATCCTTCTAAACTCCCACACGGTGGCTTCAAATCAGGGCCCCATGACTTTTTTCTTGTTCATCTCTACACAATTTCAGTAGTTAATCTATACTGCAGCATTCTCTTATTCTTGGTTATTTGCAGGCAAGTCATAAATGTACTCTAGAGTGCTAACAAAATTCCTTAGGAAAAACTCAGGAAAGAGATCCCGCTATTAGATCCAAGGCATCTCTGCTTCATAAGGGGCAGGTGCACAGGTGCTGGCTGTGGGGGGCTGAAGAGGTACCTCTGTGAGGAGAGGCTGGGGCTGCATCATGCCGTGGTGCCAGGAGGAGGAGCTGCTCCATGGTGAAGCAGATAGCCACACCACAGATCCATAGTGGAGCAGATATCCACAGACAGTGCAGACTATGGAGGACCCCATGCCACAGCAAAGAGGTATTTCTGAGGGACCTGCAGCTTCTGAACAGCTGACATCAGAGCAGAGGAAAACTGAGAAGGAAGAAGCAGCAGAGAGGAACTGCTGAGTAGTGACCACAGCCCGTAACTCCCTCACCCTGCCTTGGGACTATAGAAGAGTGAAGCTACACCTGAGAAAAGACAGGCATTTTAATGTTCATGTTATTTGTGTTTCTCACTACTTGGATCTATTTTAATTGACAACAAATTAGGTTAATTTTCCCAAGTAAAGTGTGTTTTGTGTATGATGCTAACAGGTAAAAAAATCTTCCTATCTTTATCTCCAACCCATGAGATTGATTTCTACTGTTTTTTCTATTTTCTTCCCCTGTCCCTCCAGGGTGAGTGAGCAGCTGGTGAGAGTTCATCTGCTTCTTAATGGTAACCCACAACAATAGTGAAAGCTGCCAAGAATAGTAGCTAGATATATAAGTCTAATGCAATTTCTCTACTTAGGTTTGAGTCAAACATTTCTCAATTACCATTTTAGCTTCCTTTTCTGAAAGAAGACAAAAATATACTGTTTCTTGTTCTGTAGATTTTACAATGTCCGAAGTAGCATGTGCTAAAAAGTCCGAATTTTATAAAAACAAGAAGATTTTATACTTCTGATTCTTGAGTTTATATTCTCACATGAGTCTCTATAAAGAAATTCAGACTACTTTGGTCCCTTTGACATTTTTGTATGTTCACTCTAACTATTCTGTGAATATTGTTCTCTGCAAGATCCAGCCGCAAAAATCTAATAAGACTTAACAGTGACGAAAGATAGACCATATTGTACTGGTGAGGCCAGTCAGGAAGGTTTCCAAGGGAGTTCTGTGTTAAAAGCAGGATGCTAGTTTTAAGGCAGCAATAATTACGCAGGTTTATATTCTTTATGTGGTAGTAAATAAGTGAACATAGGAAGGGATGAGATAGCTGGCAATTATAGTATTGTTTTCTTAGATTATTTTACCTAGAAATGAAAATTATTATACTCCTATAATAGGCTTTCTGCTGTTTTCCTTCTCATATTAGCTACGTAGTACCAGCCCCTTAAGAACTGAGAGTCCTTGAAAGACCTGGTATACCAGTCCATTAGGATATATGTGCGGAATAAAGGCAACTACAGCAGACATTCAAACACCACAAACAATCTTTTATTGCAGTGAGAATAATAAAAAGCTAGCAAAGAGAATCAAAAAGCTAAAGGTAGAATACAGAATAACTACTTTATCAGTTGGCATTAAAACAATACTGTGAACAACATTTAATACAGTATTAACTAGTAAAAAGGGAACTAAAGGGATACCAGAAAAGGATATTAAAGCAATACTACAGATAACTTTTAATACAATATTAATTAGTAAAAAGGGGAATTAAAGGGAAATACTATGGACAACTTTTAATACAGTATTAACTAATGAAAGGGGAATTAAAGGGACACTAAAGGGATATTGAAACATTTACTTTCTCCGTTGCTTTCTATCAATAAACTGTGCTTACCCACACAGACAGGCCAGGGCTGTCAGGATCTGCAGCAGTTGGTCAGTACACATGCTTAACGGGCGTCCCCGCGGAGCAACACAGTCTCAGTGGTAGGATGAGTATCGCTCAACTCAGCAGTCTCAACACCCCATTTTTATCAGTTCCACATTACACTACGTAGGGCCAGTACGCAGTATAAGGTGATGCCTGAGTGGCAGCCAAACACCGCCTGATCATTACCTCATGGCAACAGTCTGCGCATGCCCTACTTGTAGGGCAAGGGGCGAGCGACCCCTGCCCACATCATCTTCCTCCCATCATCATCTTTCTCACCCCTATGTATGACCTCTACCATTGTGTTTCGAGGGTATTTGTATCCATCTTACAGTATGTAGTAAAGCCAAGGAGGAACTCAGCTCTGATAATAGCGGATATCAAGTTGACTTGCTAAAAAACACAATGGACCTCACAGTTAACTTGTGCCATGAAGTTACATTGTACAATACTCTGGCTGGTTTCACATCCTAATATAATTTCTTTCTCACACCTCTATGCTCCACTGATCATCTAATTCAAAAGTACCCCCCCTCACACCTGGACAAAAAATTAGACAAGACTTGACCTAAATTGGGATAAAAGTATATAGTGGTTAGTGAAAATATGACCAAGAAGAGCAGCAATCTTCTTGTAGATTGAACGAGGCCATGAAAGCAGGAAGCAGTTGCCTGACCACTTGATGTACTTGTATTCTCTCTGAGAATTGTGGAAGGTGCATATGTAGTTTTATTTGTTTTTTACTGTATTTACATATTCATATAGTCCCTACATCATACTCTTGAGTTTTTCCTGATGTGTCCACCTATTGCAGGCTAGTCCTTTTGGTGATGACTTTGTAGGGTTGCTGCAGGAGAAGACTCAGAGATCACTCAGAAAGATGTGATCTAGTTGTTAATTTATTGAGTTCTATTCAGTAAATTTAGGTACGGAAGATATTTAATATGTACTGGTGGACTGGCAGTCAATACTGCTTACTGTAATTACTGTTAGTATGACATTAAAAGTTTATTATTTAAGCTTAGCTAAACATATCTTAAATATTCTATGCATGCAAAAATTGTCCCTTACCAACCCACTGATGCCTAGTGTCAGGTAAGGGACCACTCAGCCTCAATGGGTAGCCTTGGGAGGTGCCCCTGTTGTAGGGGAGAGACTGTACCATGGCACAAACAGATGCTATGGAAGGAGAGCTCAACATAACCTGATGGCTGCAAATATTTATATTGTGAAGCAGTTGATTTGTAGTTCTGCTGTCAGATTTTTCATGCAGTTTTGGCCATTTATCAGCCCGGTCTCCAGACAAACCTTTTGGAGGTGTTGGTGCTCAGGTCCTACTGATAGCCTCCCACAACAGGATTAAGTTAGGTTAGTTCTACTTGCTGAGCATTGCCTTGAACCAAATTCTGTTAGTTCAAATGGGAGAAGTGCCTCCGTCACAAGGGTGAAAGGAGCAAACCTACTGATAGGAAGTGGGGTTGTACAAACCTGGCCATGAGAAACCTCAAGGCCCTTGGTATACAACTGTAAAGGTGCAGAACATGCAAGAAGAAGGTGAAAATACCCATATGCCTACATCTTTATTTTTCCTGAAACTTTGTCTTGTCAAAAATTTCCATTTCAAGATCCCTCATAACTTAGTTTACCCTTGCTTGTGGCTAGAAAAAAGATAGTCTTTTCCTTGCTACCATCTCTATCCCCTTTCCCTGGCTTTGATTACCCCAGTTTACAATCTCTGAACAACCTCTGACCCCCTTCAAAGACCTTCCTGCCTTCTCTTGACAAGCCTACAGCCTTGCTGTTCTCTAGTGCTTGAGAACCTCTGTGGAATCTTTTTTCCTCAACATTATCAACTGTGTCGGAAAAAATAGCTCTGAAATATATTTTTTTGCGGAGCGAAAAAAAAAGCATACTGAATTACTTATGAATAAATTTGTAAGTTTAAATCTGTGCAGATACTTATAGGTGTTTAGTTTTAATATGAACTTCTTTATTTCTTCTACATTCAAAGCTCCCTTTGAATGATATATAAAGCAGAGATAATAACATACTCTTGAAGTAAAAATAAAGCAATAACTTGCTTTATTTTACTTTCTTTTTAAGTGTAAGAAAATTGACCCTTTAACACAGTAATTGCATCACTTTGTTTCAAGTTCTTTCTTACCCTGTGGCCTCTGAATATGTTTCTCCAGATTATTATTCTTTTAGATCTTTCAGATTGTAGTAAAATTGCTGCAGCAAAAATGAGCAACATAAGAGTTTTTCCAATGACAAGCCTACTTCAAAGTGATTGTTTTATCTCTCCTTTGGGCTTCCATGCTGTTATTCCCTTTCTTCTTTCTCTCACATTTGTATTTTTCAATAATTAAGCAACTTATGTCACCTGTTCAGCTATGTGCACAGCATTAACACCTTTGGAATTCCAAATGCAGAAGTTCCATACCATTCAAAGGCAAGCAAACAGAACTGACAAGGAAAGTGGACAAATAAATCCATAAATGTAAGTGAAACAGCAGTTTTGAATACTTTAGAACTTGTTGCAGCATGCATGAATGATAACAAATTTTCCCCCTTCCTACAGTAATTAAAACACTTGATGGGTTTTTACTGTTTTGTGGTATGATTAAAATGGGTAGTTGACAATGGGTTTTGCTTACAGCACAGAGACACTCAAAAGCATAATTTGTGAGAGACTTTCATTTACCCTAATGAATCTTAGCTCCATAACTTTCATATACCCTAATACATAGCTTCTGGAATTAATAATAGGACACAAAAGACTTTCACTTCTGAATTACTGGGCTGAGTTAGCACAAGTTTAGGTTGAGTAAAGGACATCTGTACATATTGACCCATGTATAAAATAAGATTCTGGTATTAATTTAGTTCCTAGTGGACATGTCCCCATAGGGCAATACAAACTAATACAATCGACAATAATTCATAGTGTTTAAAGATCTCACTTCAGATTCTGGATCCATGAGGAGTAATGGCCATAAACTAAAACACGAGGAAAAACTTTTCCTCAATGTGAGGAAAAACTTCTTTACACTGAGGATGGCAGAGCACTAGAACGGGCTGCCCAGGGAGGTCATGGAGTTGCCTTCTCTGGAGACAGTCCAAATCCACCTAAGCTAGTTCCTGTGTCACCTGTTCCAGGTGACCCTGCCTTGGCAAGGGGGTTGGACTGGATGATCTTCAGAGGGCCCTTCCAACCTTAATAATTCTGCGGTTCCACGATTCTGTAACTGGGCATAGCACAGGCAAATTCCTAGAAAATAGATGAAAGGCTTTGACTATGTTGCATTATATTTTGAAGCTTAACAACCCTCCAAAGTGAAAACAAATCACATACGACAAGTCCACATGACAGAAATGTTTATAAGCATCCTGACAGAATGGTTTCACAAAAATACAGCTGAAGTTACCAGTCACTTGTAAACTGCTACAATTGTCAGTTGCTTCATATACATAGCTATGCAAAATCAGTTACATATTGGGACTTTGTGATTAAAAATATTGGCACTAAAAGAATGTTCTAAAATAAAAAGTTAGTGTCTTCAGTCAGTTTAAAGCTTGCACAAATCTATGTAACTGGGAAACAAAATAATTTGTTAAATGTTATTTCTAGAACTTCAACCTTTTCTCTGTTTTTATTTTCCCATGCTTCTTTGAGAAGTTATCTTCTTTCAGAGACAGCAATACCTGATAAGCCTTTTTACCTCACCACTGTGTGAACTTGAACTTACACTTCAAAATACTTCTGGAGAACTGGCAGCAGGTTCTATATCCTTCAAATTTGAGTGGTTCTGGCTACATCTTTCTGTTCCAGATGGACTTTACAGTCTCTGCATACTTGCTCTTGTACCATCATGATTTTCTGTACCAATCTTCATAATCTATTCAGACATCATGCTGGGGTCTAGATCATGAGTGCTGTCCACCAGTATAAGCAATTTTTTTTCCTGAACATATGCAAAATGTAATTGTTTTAAAGCTTGCTAGCACACAAAAGAGCAGCAGATGCGTAGCTCAAAGTTTCAACCTGTTGTCTTCAACATCTTGATGACTTAACTTTTTATAGATGTCGGAGGACAAACAATACTATCTTGTGAACAATACTTCACAAGAATCTTCTCCAGAGGCTTTTCAGTGTTTTCATCAAATAAAGGGAGATAAAGAAAAGGGGGGAGGGAGGAAAGTGGACAGAAGAATAAGGGAGAGACAATCTGGGAATAAGTGGTTTAAAATATCTCGGAACCTACTGATGAAAAAGCAGGCTGAAAGGGTGAAGAGCACAAATTCAAGGTTTTGATGTGAATTACAGGGAACTGAGAGGTAAGAAGTGACATGTCCAAAATGCAAGGGAGACATCTTATAGAAACCACTCATTACAACTGAGCTCTCACTTATTTTAAGGCAACAAAAGAGCTGTCTTTCTTTTGACATGAAATTATTTTCAACAGAAAGATTGATGAAGACCTTGATCCTAAAAGAGGGTGGTAGGAGGATGAAGTTCTTGCAAATAAGTATTTTTGGTGAAAAGCAAATTCCCAAGAAAGTTCCAGCTTGTCATGTTCTCAGAGCTAGCTGCTCCTTGTACTGCACTGAAAGGGAAATTCTAAGCTACTCTGAAATAGCAAAACCTAACTGTAAGACATTAGGAATGGAGAGAGGAGAAAGGAAAGTTCCAAATGGCCAGAAGGTGATAATAGAATAGTTCTGCTGGAAGGGGCCTACAGCGATCATACAGTACAACTGCCTGACCAATTCAGAGCTCACCTAAAGTTAAAGCATATTAATCAGAGCATTATTCAAATGCCTATTAAACACTGATACTCTTGGCTGTCAGTGTCTTAAAACACTGACTCATTGATCACCTCTTCAGGAAGCCTGTTCTGCTGTTTGAGCTCCTGGTAAAGAAATGTTTTCTGCTGTCAAGTCTGAACCTCCCTTGCTGCAGCTCTAAACCATTCCCACACATCCTGTCACTGGATCCCAGGAAAAAGAAATCAGCAACTCCCTCCTCAGGCACCTGCAGAGAGCAATGAGGTCACTCCACCCTCCTTTTCTTCAAACCAGACAAACCCAGAGTCCTCAGCCACTCCTCAAAGGACACACCTTCCAGCTCTTCCACCAGCTTGGCTGTATTGTGTCCGGCTGGAGTTCATTTCCCCACAATAGCCCTCACAGTGCTGTGCTTTGCATTGGCAGCTAGAAAGGTGTTGGTAACACACCAGTGTTTTGGCTATGGCTGAGCAGCACTGGAACAGCATCAGCACTTGTCTCAACATCCCCCCCCCAGCGTCCCATCAAGGGTGTGGGCAAGATCCTCCAAGCAGTTTCAATCACTTTCATATTCAGGCCCTGTCATTTCTCATAACTATCTACTTGTGCCATTTGGCTTAATGCCAGATATGTTTTTCCCATCTGTTTGATAATTTTGGATTGGAACTGCAAGGCAATAGAAATCTGAAAGTCAGTGTTGATAACATCTAAAAGAACAGAAAACTTCCACCAGCAAAAAGTCAGTAAGTACCTGCAGGTATGAACAGTATGGTTGTAATGAGGAAGTATAACTCCTGGAGTATCACTGTGCAATCCTAGGTCTTCTCTTTTCCACTTGTCCCTCACTTTGTTTTCTAGCAGTACTCAAAGGAGACACAAAGCAGTTATGTATTGCACAAAATTTCTCTTGGAATTAAAATAATCATTAATTGTTCAGTGAACCCTTTGTCCAGAATAAGGGATACAGCATAAAACTGCTGACAAAAAACAACAAGTGTAAAATTAAAAGGTCCATCTGTGGACTGATATGTGCTTTAAAGACGTTACTAAATTTATGTGGGCTGATGCCTATTTCCTTTTAAATTAATTTCATATTCTAAAGGAAAAAGCTAAAGTTTTTCACGTTACATTAGCATATTATTTAAAACAGAGCTTAAAGAAAATAATTCAAGCAAATACTCAAAAACTACAACTTTTACCTAGCAATCAAGGTAAAACAACCTTACCTGAGGAAGAATGAGGAATGAACCTAATACACTGTATTTGTGAAATTTTTCGTGTAACTAACTGCCCAGAAAAATATCTCTTATTTTCCTCCTGTTGTAGAAATATTTTCCCTTATGTTCCATTGGTTCGATTCAGAAAAATGCAAGCTAAGAAGAGACTATTATTAGTGTTAGATAAACAGGTAAATAGTGTAAAAATTTGGTGGTTGCAGGTTTGGGGGTTTTTTAGTAAAACAATATTTCATTTAAAAAAGGACTTTCTTGGGAAGGACTCTACCCACATTTGCTACAAGCGTGCTGGTGGCTAAAGAGGCCAATGCGAGATAGACAAGATCAGTTGCAAAAGGCACAAAGACTCCTTAGATGGTATCGGCAAGACACGATTCTTTCTGTGTTGTCTTTTCAACCGTGATCCCACGTGTGTTCTCAAAGGAAGCAGCAGTGTTATAGATGGCGTGTCTCCAGACCTCCCGATTGGAGGCCAGAGTAGGCCAGCGATGGAGATAAATGTGGCCAGGGCTGAGATGTTGCATCAGAGAGTCTTTATATCTCCTCTTCGGGGCACCTCTCTTGCGGCAGCCGGTGGCAAGTTCACCACAGAGCACAAGCTTAGGGAGGCGGTGGTCCTTCATCCTTGAGATGTACCCTGCCCATCACAGCTGTGTTCTCAGCAACATGGCCTCTATACTTGTGACTGCTGCTTGTTCAAGAACAGATGTGTTGGTCACATAATCTGACCAGTGGATGTTTAGGATTGTGTGGAGGCAGTGTTGATGGAAGCGTTCTAGGAGTCGCAGGTGGTAGCAGTAAATGACCCATGATTCAGACCCATATAAGAACAGGTTAGACACATGTCTGTTGGCTTGGTTAAATTGTAAGTCACCCTGTCTTGGGACTAGTGTGCTTAGGAACCTGTTCAAGTTCTTACCGGCCCTGTGATTCATCTACTATAGCCATTAAAATAGACAAGCAGAGAGAGTATAAAGAATGGAGAAAAAGATAATCCACAAGTATCAATGGTGCCAGTAGTTTAAATAGCAATTACCAACATTTTCTGAATACATAGGTAGGAGAACACTCCAGTTAAATGTTTGGGTTTTACTTTCTTTGTCTCTATGAGAAAATGCAATGAAGAAAATTATTTTAAATTACAGTTGCTGTAAAGTTATTTCAGTTAATACATGAAGAGGAAAAAACATTTTTTCAATATTTTCTTGTCTCCTTTAAAAAGAAAATAAGATTAGAATGCAAAAGAGAGAAGATACTAAATATCTAGTCATTTTGCAGAATGCAGTGACTTACTGCAGTTTACGAACAGATAGGTTTTAATCTTATTTGTGTGCTTCTCCTCTTTCACATCCCTTAAAAACTCTGTGACTTTCTCCACTGTGGTTAGAGGCAAGTGTAAACAAAGAAAGTGACTTTGAACTTTGTGTCGCAAAGTTCCCTGGAAACATCTATCAGAATATCTTGAATGTCACTGCCTTCAGTTTAGCTTTGGATTCATCAGTTTGAAAGGAGAACCAAATGTGTCTTGTTTTAAAACTTAGAAATGAAGCAAGAGTTTGTTAGTGCAATTGAATCATTATTGAATGAGCATGCAAAGTGTATTCTCCCTGCACTTGGAGTTAGACTAGATGGTTGTTTCTTTTCTAAAGTGCAGACCACTAGAGAATGTATCTATGATTAGACAAAATATATAAACTATCAAGAATGCAGAACGAGCCAGAGAGACTTTTTAACACAAGCTAAAGAAGTCATGCATTCACCATTTCCTCTTTTTTTTGATTTACAGTATGCTTTCACTTTCCACAATGAAAATTATTTGTAGCTTAGTTGTTTGCCTCTCTAAAAACTGTTGGCATGCCATACAGCATAACTTTCTAATCGTCAGACTGACATTAATTGTAATAGAATATTTTTAAATTTTGTGTGTGATTTGTGGCTGTCTCGAAAATTATACCAGTGTTCCTTCTTTGTGTCAAGAAAAATTGCCACTAGTACTGCCTATAATTTAGCAATTGTGATTGCTTAATAACAGCTAAAAATATGAGTGAGAAGTTGGTGATTTTTATAGATCTGAGAATAGTAAGAGGGTAGTTCTTACTTTGCTGTAATGATCCTGACAGGAAGACTTCAACGAGTTAGTGACCCATACTCAGCTAACCTGAGTGATCCCAGGCCTGTGCTGTGCTGCACTGCACTAAACTGCATGTAAAGGGTGACCTTCAGGTCTGTGTTGTGCTGCACAAATCTGCTTGTTCCAGAGTAAATTTAACCAACTAATTGTGGCACAGTTGTCTGCAAGCAGTTCCCCCTAGGGAATGCCTAATCATGCCAGTAATTGCACAACCAGCATGGCCTTGTCTGTATCTAACAGTGCAGCAAAAAGTTCTCATGCAACCAAAGTTTGTGTTGTGCTGTCCCTGGCAATTTGTCAAGAACTTTCCCAAACAAAAACAGCAGCAAAAGCAGCCCTTCACTAAAACAATTCCCTGATAAAGTATTCCTATATACTTTTTTTTTCCCAATTAAGATTTTTATTGTATAATGTTAGATCATTTGCACTTAAATTATTAAAAAAAAAAAAAAAGAAACCAAACATGTTTTTCCATAGATGACATGTAAGGCAACTATACCATAAGTCTCTGATGACAGGTTATTCCCTGCTAGTTCTGTAATATTAAAATATTACACAGGGCAGCTGGAGACACTTTCTTTGCTATTAAGGACATTATTCTTTTTTTTTCACCATAGTCTGTAAATTACAATGTTGCCTAACAGGCAGATGATACATTTAAGTACAACTTGTAAAAAGAAGTGATCTAATTTTTGCAAAGAATGTCTCCAACTATATTTCAGCTGAGGGCTTTCCGTGTGGTGGAAACATGTGACAAATAATTGAAAGATATGTGGAAGAGGAATATCCAAGAAATTACTGTTTGTTATGCTGTCTTCTGAAGTCATTTCAGTCATATAAGTATATACAGCACAGTAATAATTTACAAGTTGCTGGTGTCTCACAAGCCAACCTGCCTTTGGAGCCCAGAATACAACTTGGTTTTCCCAGTGGGCCTGATAAGTTCTAATGGAAAGATAATTGTCCTTTATGTAATGAAAAGGATGAGAAAATAAAGATAAATGTGAACCAGCAGTATTTATTCCTGCATTTCCTTCATCCCATGTTCAGTGTTGTTTCATTGCAGTTTTGTATGCATTCTGTTTTATCCTCTTCTAGTTTCTGAAAGTTAATCAAAATCAGAAAGGATAAAAAGAAAGTAGCTGCACCAACAGTTGTGACTGCTACAGTTTTGATTTGACATGTGCCAGAAACTTAATAATAAGAGTTATATGTTGCAGCCTGACTTTCAAAATCAGCAGCACAACAGTTAGGTGAACTTGCTTTGCATTAGCTAGCAAACATTTTGGTTTTCCACCCTTCACTACTGTTTTTGTTGTTGTTATTCCTTCCATGAGAACCTGATGATTTTGCCTATGTAATGCAAAATTGATCTTTATAAATCATTAATGAGCTTCCATGAGTTTATGAGCACTGCACCTCAAAAGATCTGTGCATTTTCAGCTGTAATTGTGCATCGGCATAAGAATTTTAACCTTCCAAATTCCTTTAAAGGATACTTGTTTTCCCTTTCAGCAGTAATTTGACTTTGTTAGCATATTTGTCAAACCTACACTTCTATGGGCCAGAGATCAGATGCTTGGCAAGGTCCATGTCAAAATAACTAGAAAATGAATGTAATTACAGTATATACTAGAGTTTCTTGATGTCAGCATTACTTGTAAAGGCATATAATTGCAGCATATGTGTGGAACAAGCTACCACTGAAACCTGAGTTTCAGTGTTGAGTGTGATAGGAACCTCTAGAAGCTATTTAGAACCAATTTTCCTACCTTTTGGTACTTGAAAACTGCAAATATCACTGATCCTTTATCTAAAATGATGAATATTGCTGATGAGTTTATAAACACTTCCTGACTATCTTGTATCGAAATTTCTGTGTTGTTTTTTTTTTTCTGGTGACTGATGCTTTCTTGCTAGCCAGACTCTGCTCCAAACTTGTATTCCTTATTTTGTAAGGATTTTGGAACTATTTCTCCTGTACTCACAGATCACTAAACCTGAGATGCCCTTCTACCTTGGGAATCAAACTAGACTTTTAAATAGCTTTGGTTTGTATAAATGAACTGCAGAAATTATGATATAACAATCCGTTACAGCATAATGCAGTGATTTGTTCTCTTGGTGCTCAAATAATAAGACACAACAGCTTCTCTGTGAATGGCCTGTGTTTGCTGCTGCCACTTGATCGTCTGTACCTGGGTCTCCAGTGGTCCTGTTAAGAATATCTTTGGGATTTTGCCATGGCTCCCTCCTGGCTGACCTCATCACACTGCATGGCTGTGGAAATGTTTGAATAGGTAGATGGGACCAGTGTTCAGACAGAGGAGCTTGACACCTTCATCACCCACAGTATAGATGTAGTCCCTAGAGCTAAACAGGCAGAGTTTAGTCTTTTGGAGCCCATCTACAGCCTGATTTTGATCTGTGAACTATATGAATTAAGACAACATACAAAAGTGTTATTTTTAATTAAATTGGTCATCTTTGCAAAAAAAAAACAAAAAAAAACCAATTGCCTTCTCATCTTCTCCCATAGTCAGACTTGTAGCTGCTTGGATTTACTTGTCAATCAGTTTGTTTTTTTTTAGTGAGGTATCCTAAATGAACATAGTCTACATTATACATTTTTCTTCAACTAATTTGCAAAACTTCAGCTGAGAAGTTTTAAAATAAAGTTTTTAAATAAATCTGCAGGTGAGTTTGTACTGATAACTCACTCGATTTCATACATTTTGGTGACATTGCCTACCTGCTGTAAGAGCCTAAGAGATGAATGGCAGAATTCTTTTATTTTATTATGAAGTTCATATTAATTCTTTTCCTTTAGTGGAAAAATGGCTTACCTGCTCCTAAAGAAGGCCACTCACTTTACTGCAGAGACACCATAAGAGATTGTCTTTTCCAGTTATACAGTTTTAACTTCTGATATTTTTCAGAACAAAGCAAAAATATTTCTTGCCTCTAGTTATCTAAATTATGTTGGTTTCAAGGTTTTTTCCCCGACTTTATTTGGTTAATATGTAACAATAATATAGTAAGAAAAGAGATCTGTGAAGAAGTAAAAGTCCATTCTTTTTAACATCTGATTTAATTATGAGATGTTGATCACCAGTCTCAAGAATTCAGATACTTCAAATGATCTGCAAGTTCAGTTGTAGATAGAGATAAACTAGATACTTCCTTTTTAGGACAACAATATATTTGTAATATTGGTGCACTTTTTTGCTATACAAAGATTGTTGGGTCATTGAAAATAAAACTTACAGGCCAAAAATTAAAACAGGTAAAAACTTTTGAGGCAAGTGGTTGGAAATTTTCCTCAGAAACAGTATGGTAGTTTAAGAAAAATCATTATCATGTATTCCAGACTATTCTCTTTCAAGGAGTACTAGGACTTCCCTTTGTAAAACTTCCCTTTGAAGTACGTGGAACTACCACAGCATAAAATCTAAGTAATATTTTAAGTTTTAATTATAAATTCTTCAGCAGACTTTACACTGAATTCCCTACAAGAATTTTTCATCAGTTCCCCAGGACTTGCTTAAATTTTAAGATTGTTCAGGTTGTTAAAGTTGTTAAGCCCTCAAAGACACCTGAATAGAAGCAGTTGTGTGACAATGTAGTTCAAATAATGTGTTTAAAAAGTTTTTAAGCATCTCCATGCCTTGTTAATTAATGTATTCACATTATTACCACAGAAGGTGAATTTTCTTGGGTTTTGCCCCTGTCTCTGGGAGGGGAAAGAAGAGTGAAGCTTTTCCTGGCAACTAGGTGGAGAGAGATTCTGTTGTCCAAATCCCTGTCCTAGAGGAGAGAAAACAAAGCATAACAAACTGAAATCTCCCCATCCCCCAGTTTAACTCTTATTAAGTGTATAACTTACATCAATACTGGGGAAGATTTTCTTTGTTGTCTAAAACCTTTAAAATTGCCTTTTGAGTTTATCTCCACAAAACCAGGACACTAGATGCCTGCCAAAGCAAACAAGACAAACTGCTTTCAGTGAGAATGAAGAAAACTTTTCTGATTCCTGTGATATCCACGAATTATTCTAGTGCCAATGTGGTAAAGGGTTTGATCTTGTTATTAAGATAATGTTCAAAATGTTTATTTTCTGTTTAATAATTGTTTCAGCAAGTGAAAGGATTCCCTGATAATTTATATAAAGATTTATATAGGATTTCATGTGAAGATTGAGAATGATAAACACATATTTGATCCCTTCTGCCCTTACAGCATTAAAACATACAACACATGGAGTTACAAACAGCCTTCAGCCTTGAGGTAAAAAGACAATAAAAGCATAAAATGACTTCTTGCTTTTGCTTCAAGCACCAGCAAAAGGCAACTTTGAAGTAAAAGACACTGAAAAGCCATCAAATGACTTCTACTGCTTTACTTCAAAAGGCCATTCCTAGACAAATCTCCAGAGAAACTGCATGTTTGCCTAACCTCTACATCTATTTCTACCATACTAGCCACCTGAGATTGTTATTATTATTATTAACATGTTTGTTAAATTGTTACTAAGGGCAAAAGGCAGCTAACAGAAATGGATGGACAAAGACTGAAAAATTAACTGCGCTCCGGACACTGAGGACAGCTTGGTCTTGTTGTTTACAGGTGATGCTGAGTTTTAAGCTATGTTAACATATTGTGATGGTAACTTGTGTATGCATCTTTGAATCTATTGACTTCTGGTTTTCTATAACAAAAAAGGGGGGGGAATACATCAGGTAAGACATTTAGGTTTGTTAAGCCTTATATTCCTTGCATTAATTCCTTTTCAAATTTTCAAAATAGGTACAGTTGTCAGACATGACTACCAGAAGTGACAAACTGAGAAACATACAACTAATAACCAGTACAAAAACCCAAACTCTGTGATTTAAATAGAGACATAATAAAAATTCTAAGTATGCATGTGTGAAGTGAGAATGACTGAAGTGGCCACTTCTGTATGAATGAGAGAAGCTGTGTGAACATGTGTGTGTGTAGATATTTTATGCTTCATGTGCCTTAAACAAATTACATTTGTATCATAATATGAGAAATAAAATAATCCAGTTTTATTATAAGTAAATTGATTTAAGTGGAAAGCAGGAGGTGTTGGAATTTTTTTGCATCTTCCATTTAATTTCAGGAATTTTAGTCACCTCGCAAAGATTGTAAGTTGAAAAAGCCCCATCGGGGCTTGACACCAAGAGAATTTCGCAGTTGAGGTAGGGTACAATATATAAAAATGAAAAATTTACTCTGGTCACGTGGTAGGTCTTTGTATGCAAAAAGACCCCCCTGTGCCGTACAGGGGGATACGTCATCAATCAATCAGGCGGGAGGGCGACACCCCTCCTGAGTTCGAAAAATTACCTTTTAAGGTAAAATACCTGTTACCTGTTGAATATTCAACATCTTAGGTGGCCAAGAGTACAAAGGGCGGGCGGGTTTTCGAATGGGTGTGCTTTTCCATGTGTGTGGCTTGGGACTGCACCCAGCGCTGCCAATAAAGGATTTCTTGCTGCAAGTTTCCTTGTCCTGCAAGTGTTTTTCTTTTTGCTGTTTTTTATAAATTGAAAAAAAAAGAGATTTTTCTCACAATAACACTTGTTCTCTAAGGGCCATTTCCTTGAAATAGAGTTCAACTTCTCCTGGTTGCACAAAATCCCTCAGATAGATAAAGTTACCAGTTACATGCAGGCCCTTGGGGAAGTGGGAGTCGATGTTCTGCCCGGTTGTGCAAAAACCCTCAGGTTAATAAAGTTGTTGTTTATCCCAAATAAACACAAACCCTTAGGAAATACAGGTTCAAATTTATGTCAAGCAAGTTTCAAGGATTACAGATAAATGTTTAAATAAGTAAGTTTGTTGAGAGACCAAGGTGAGCAGTGAGCTGAGTCACTGTGACACAGGGGGTTTACAAAGTTTACAATGTACTGTTATATGCAATATTCTGTACTTCCTCATAATAATAAAGAAGAGGGGCGATGGAGGAGTCGGGTTACAGGAAGGATGCTGGATGAGGCATCCTGGGAAAGGAAGTCCCAAAGTACTTCCACACATGAGCAGTGAGATGCCCTTGATTACTGGTCAAGGGAGTCACATTACTTTGCATATAAAAAGTCACGTGCATATAAAAAATGGTGATTCATTTGAATAAAGAGGATTTAGCTCTGAACCCCCAACAACCTAGCCAGGTCTGTATGGTTTATTTACGTATTATATTAATACACCACAGGAGAGTGCAGTCTAAAATGAGAAGCATTAACTGTATAAAACACTGGGCATCAAAGTTGTTAATCAGATAAATGTCATCTCAGTGTAACACTGTTCAAAGAGACTAAAGTGAATGCTGCTTATATAAAAGGATTCTCATTATTTAAAAAAATTAAGGTGGAAGTGTATTTAAATTTTAAGAAGGAAGCTGGTAAATTACAGCAGGATTAGAAAAAAAGGATAAGAAAGCTAATTAAAAGGCTCTAAGAGGTAAGACAGAAATTCAATGAGCTTGGTCAGGTTATCACATTAAAGGACTCTTCTGAGGATAAGAATGAAAAACATTTTATCCTAAATCCTTAAATATCGTATGAGGAATGGGCATTTATCAGTCTGTTTAACACAGTTGTCAAAGGTTTCCAGCATCACTGAAAATTTTCAGACAACCAAGTTCCTACAGGCAGTACTTAAAGTCCTCAGTAAATTATTTATGATATCAGATTATTTGTTAAAAACTTCCGCAAAGGAGCACAGAGTGCTGGTAGTAGGCAAGGGAGCCCAAATAATACCTCATCCTAGATGGTCCCAGGCCCATAAACAGTAACAGACCAATCGCAGGTCCACCACAAGCCCAAAGGAACAGAGTGACACAAAAGCAGGCAGAGTCAGGAGAAGGCACACTCTGTTGAGGCCCATCCTGGGATTTTCTCAGGAGGGGTTCAGCCCTGGTATCCAGACCCTGTGTGTGTGTGTGTGTGTGTAGGAGGTCCAACTGCCAGCAGGTGGGAGGCAGACCCTGGAACTTCCATCCTGATCAGTCAGAAAGGGGAACAGAAAGGGTGCACTGATGCTGCCTGTGTTTGCATGTTCACAGTCTGTGTGTCTTATCTGTGAAACTGAACATGTGTACATGTACTGTTGTGGTGGGTTGACCTTGGCTGCATGACAGGTGTTCACTTAGCCACTGTCACTCATCTTCTCAGCTGGGGAGCAGAGAGCAAAGCCCATGGGCTGAGATAAGGACAGGGAGAGATCAGTCACCAATTTCCATAATGGGCAAAACAAACTTGACTTAATTAATTTAATTTATTGCCAGTCAAAAGCCAGAGTAGGATAATGAGAAATAAAAACAAATCTTAAAACACCCTCCTCCCACCTCGTCCTTGTTCACAGACTTAACGTCACTCCTGATTTCTCTGCCTCCTCCCCCAAGTGTTGCAGGGGGACAGAGAATGGAAGTTGCAGTCAGTTCATCACACATTGACTCTTCCACTTCTTTTGCCTCACATTCTTCCGCTGCTCCAATGTAGGGTCCCTCCCATGGGAGACAGGACTTCACAAGCAGCTCCAGCATGGGTTCATCTCACAGGCTGCAATTCTTCACAAACTGCACCAACATGGGTCCCTCCCATGGTATGTAATCTGGGGCCATGGGGTGCAGACTGATCCAGACTGGGTCTCCAGCTCCTACCAGCAAACCTGTTCCAGCATGGGCTCCTCTCTCCACAGGGCCACAGGTCCTGTCAGGAGCCTGCTCCATTGCAGGCTTCCCCCAAGGCCACAGCCTCCTTCAAACATCCACCTGCTCCAGCATGGGATCCTGCATAGGCTGCAGGTGGATCTCTGCTCCACCATGGACCTCCATGGGCTGCAGGGGCACATCTGCCTCACCATAGTCTTCTCCATGGGCTGCTCTGGCACCTGGAGCACCTCTTCTCCCTCCTTCTTCACTGACCTTGATGTCTGCAGAACTGCTTCTCTCACATACTCTCCCTCCTCTCCTGGCTGCTGTTGTACAGCTGCTTTGGCTCCTTCTTAAATCTGTTAAATAAATCTCTGTGCAGCCATTTACACTACATAATTTCAAATTCCTGAAACAAAATCAATTGAGTGCAGTGCAGAGCACTGTCTCTTCCATTATGTAAATCAGAGTCCTCTCCTGAACATACCAATATTGAAGGGAGGCATCTTTTCAAACCACTAAGATAATATTGGGTAAAAACAACCAGGTAGAACTCTGAAATTTCCTGAGAACTGTATGTATCACAGAGCAAACTAAAACTTGACTAGCATGCTATTAGAACTCATCACTAGGAAAGCTTTCTGAGTTTAAATGTGAAGACCTTTAATTTCTAGGACAATATTTCCAAAAATAAAACTCTAACCTTTAAAAGACTGTGACCTATATTCTGTGCTGCTCAAGAAGAGCAAGCTTGTCACCTGAAGAATGCTTCTAACCCTTTCTACATGGTAATTTTAAGGCTGCTAAGTCATTTTGTCTTGTTGTAGAGTAGAGACAAGATACAGAGCTATTGATTAATTTTTCTTTTCATCTCGTACATGGTGCATTTCTAGCCGAAATTTTAGTAAGCAAACAAAAGGCAAAGTGTGAGTGGACGCATATTTGTGTTTCTTTCAGAAGTCAATACATAAATTTTCACTTTTAAAGACTTTGAAAATCTAGTTGTATTCATGCATGAATAATTGGCTTTTCTAGTCCTGATGATTTTTTTCCTGGTTATTGCCTCCTACTTGCATAGAATTTTCAAATGTCTCACAGCATTCCTCAGCATCAAAATTATTTGATAGGATTAGGTTTTACTCTGTAGCTTTAAACTATTTGGCCACAGTCTCTCATCTGTTTCCATAGGACAGAGAGGCAGAATTCTGGTGGAAATCTCTGAGGCAAAACAACCCATCTAAAGGCACAGTCAGTTGCAGATTACTGTCTAGCACCTTATCAGTTTCTAGTATAAATTAAAGGTAAAAAGTCACTGGGGTGGGAAATCACTGTTGAGTGGAAAATGGAAATTCTGACATTTTCTGAGGGTTTACAGGAAATTTAGCTATTATAGATTTAAGTGTGAGAAGTTTTTTTGACTTCAGTCCTACACAGTCAATTGATTCAGAGTGAGAAAGTCGTGACTGTTCAGCCTGAAGAAGAAAAAGTTGCGTGGAGACCTCATAGCAACTTTCCAGTATCACAAACCCTAAGTAAGGTGGCCTACAGGGAAGGCAGAGAGAGACTCTTTGTCAGGCACTATAGTGATAGGACAAGGAGTAATGGGTAGAAACTTAAAGAGGGAAAATTTGGGCTGGATATTAGAAAAAAATTCTGTACTAGGAGGGTGGTGAGGCACTGGAACAGGTTGCCCAAGGAGGTTGTGGATACCCCATCCCTAGAAGTGTTCAAGGCCAGGTTGGATAAGGCCTTGAGAAACCTGGTCTAGTGGAAGGTGTCCCTGCCCATGGCAGGGGTTTGGAACTAGATGATCTTCAAGATCCCTTGCAACCCTTAAAATTCTATGATTCCATGATTTGATGATAATTTACATTTTTAAAAATGCACTAATGGTCAAGTGCAAAGAGAAAAAAGGCTACTGAGCAACTCATGTGGACAAACTAAAAGCAACCAATATATGCAGCAATAAGGTCATTATGGCATAATGCCAGCATTATGCCATTATGCCATTATGCCATTATGCCATAATGCCATAATGCTGGCACTTCACTTTAGCAAAGTGAAGTGTATACAAGAGATAAAAGTTCATAAAACTTACAAAGCTGTATTGGTTCACTGCTGAAAAAGTGCATTTTAGAAGTCCCTATGAATTAAAAATTCCAGACACTGTTCTACCATCTTGGATTCAAAACATTCACATAAGAGAAAATTATGCCATGAGACTAAAAGACTGTTTCAACTGGTTTTAACAACATGTAAGTGTTGAATCAAAACTTCAGTTAGGTATGCTTGTGCAGAAAGTCACTGAGCAGCCCCTGATGTATGAAAAGGTAAATAATAGGAACTCTAGAACAGTTATGTAAAGACCTCTGTTATTGTTGAAGATAATTATTATTTTGTTCTTGACAGTTCTGTAAAAAGCATAACTACATACAGCTCTGTCTCAAAATATGCTTTTCAGTTCAATAGTGGATGATAGAAAGTAAGTTTTGCCTGAAAAGTTTTACAACAGGTATATATAATGATTTTAAAAATAGGTATATTCCTGAATGAGGCATACAGCAGCAATGGGCAAGTGGCCAAGTATTTTTAAAAAATCAGTTTCAATAACTATTCAAAGCTCTGCTGAGATACTGTATTTCTTTGTCATGAAAAACAAGCTAAAACCCTTAAAAAGGTTTTTGCACCTGTCATGATGACTTTTACTTTCAATTCAGTCAAATACACTTTTAAAATATTTTCTACTGTGAGATTTTAAAATTTCCCTTTCCAGTCCTCAATCAAAAGAAGAACCATAGAGAACAACTGCTATTTACATTATAAACTATCCATTTTAGATTAATTAAGTGGATCTTAATTAACTATTATGTTAGGATGGTGGTTAATCTTTCCAACTCCATCACAGAGAAAGTTTACAAATTAAAAGATTCTCTCTTTGAAATGATTCATAGCCTAAATTTAAGACACAAACTACCTTACAGTCTCATAAATATTTGGAGAGCCAGATTGAATTAGAAAATCACTGATTACACTTGGCTGATATGAGAGCAGACCACAAGAGAAAGAATGGGTCAGTGGTTGCAGTGCTAAAATGAAAACTGGAACGACAGACTTTTGTTCTCTCAACATCTTTAAATAAACTATTCAAGTTCCCTGTTGGAAAAATTATCATCCTTTTGCCTCCTACCCTTATTTTTCTCCAAAAGCTTTGAGAAATGAGCTGATGCTAAAATTTTGCTGTTTAACTGAAGAGGTCACTAAGCATGTTGATAGAAAAAAGAGCACAGAGATATTCAAAAATGAAACAAGTAAGAAGAGAGGGAAGGGGGCTGTAATTCTTCTCTATTTCAGAAGACTGTTTAATTTAAGATAATCCAATCAAACAGAACAGAATGAGTAAAGCAGATCTCTCAATACACAAGAGAAAAGCAGGTGAATAATGAACCTTATCAAAACCAACTCTGACTCACCGCAGTGCCATTGACAGGGGGTTGTCCTTCTCAATAATACTGCTCACAGAATTTGTAGCAAGTCTTGATTAGTGAAAAGTGGTCATTAACAACTAAAACAACAAAGTTGCCAATACAGCTCTTATTTCTGAATCTTAAAACAGAAACATTAAGAGTTAGATAGAAAAAGAAGGTGCTATATTATTAAAAAATAGAAATTCTCTGGAGATGTTTATAGAAGTCACTTGCTGAAGGCCTCACTGCTTACCGAAATACTTCACAAAAAAAAGTGGGCTTTTTTGTTGGTAGTTGTCAGGTTTTTTAATGATTGAAAACTCTGGGCCTGTTCAGCCTCAAGGAGACATGACTGAGAGGGAACCTTATCAATGTCTTAAGTACCTGAGGAGAGGGTGTCGAAAGGATGGACCAGGCTCTTCTCGGTGGTGGACAAGGGGCAATGGGCAGAACCTGATGCACAGGAAGTGCTACCTGAGTATGAGGAAGAACTTTACCGTGCAGGTGATCGCATGTGGGAACAGATTGCCTAGAGAGGCTGTGGAATTGCTCTCAGTGAAGATATTCAAGAACTGTCTGGACAAAATCCTGTGTGATGTGCTCTGGGATGACCCTGCTTAAGCAGGAGGTTGGACCAGACTGTGGTCCCTTCCAATGTGACCCATTCTGTGATTGCATGATTCTGTGATGTTGATGTGTGGAATTCTGAATATGCATTGACTTCTCTTAGCTCGTAGCTATTCAAGCAAATCAACCTAAAAAGAAATTTAAAAATGCAAAGAATTTCAAAACTAATAAGGGCTTTGCCATAGCTCTTGGCACAAGGTTGTCAAGACAAAAGTCAAGAAAGCAAAACAAATAGGAAGTTCTCAGTTTCAGCCACAAGTTTTGTCAAACTTTTAAGTTTCATATTATGTATTCATCTTCCACAGCACTTAAAGTATAAAGGAGGTATTTTTATAAACTATTCACAGTCACTTCACTGTACAAGCCTGAGGAAGAGTGATGCTATTAAATATAGGAATCTTATTTTTTCTACTCTGTGTTGTACATAAAACAAAAAAGAGTCAATCATGCATATTTTATGGTTATTAGTGTGGTTAAAACACAGACTTTCATTAATAAAAGAAGGATTTTCATTAAAATGGAAATGTTAGACAATTTCATTGTCAGTGCCACCAGAACTATAAAATAGTCTTTTGGACCTTCATCTTTGGTTTTTTGTTTGTTTGTTTGTTTGTTTGTTTTTGTATGCTGTAATAGCTTGAATGGACTGGCAACAATGCAATTAAATTGAAGCTATAAACACTGATGCTATGGCATAATACAGTCTCTGTACTCTGTGCCTCTTGACCATGCAGAGATACCAATCACCAAATTTAGGCGTTAGAAACCCTAGAAATGTTAACCACCTTTTATCTAACTTTTCATTTTTCTTTTGTTATGAAATGTGTCAGAAAGAATCGTATTAAAAACAGCAAAAGCCACACTGCTACACACAGAGCATGCCAGTCTCCACACCAGTGTCTGCGTCGTGAATTTAGTTGTGAACAATGGCATAAGTTTCAAGAAGCCACTTCAAGAAAACGTTTCTCAAGAGACCAGGAGAGAAAGTTCACCAATACTAATCTTTGGTTCTTTCTTTCTCAAATGATCTCATTTGAGATCTCTCTGTTCCTTCTTCAAAGGGACTATCCCTAGAACCTGAAAGGCAATTGCAGGAAAACGATGAACTTCTTCCCTACAAAGATGGTCAGATGCTGGAACAGGTGATCAGAGAGGCTGTGGACTCCAGCCTGGGGATTCATGCGGCTATGTCCCAGAAGCTGGAGAGATCTGAGATCCAGGGTATCTTACTGGGATGACTGAGCATGTGAGTCAGTTCTTGGGGGTCTAGACTTGTCCATATACATATTTCCCACTAACAGATATTTATCTGCCAGAGGGAACAGTCTGAGGACATTGATGTTTTTCTGAATTTTCAAGAATGGTGTGTTTTCTCCCTACGATCTGTGTTGCCTCCTTGCATGATGTGGACCACATACATCTATTTGGTGTGACTTCTGGGAATACATGTACAGCATTGCTACTGATTGGGACTAGAGGCATGGAGCAGCAGCGCACTACCACATTCAGCAACCTCTAACACAGAGTATCCTTCCAGGACAATTTTTCTTGGATTCTGAGCTCTGAAAGAATCTGAAGGAAAGCTAGATATCTGAAGGGAATATCAAGAAAAGAAATGGAGATGGAGGTTAAAAATGGCAACTCCCCCTTCTAGGATGGACAACAACCTCCTAAGAATTTCATACAATTATAATCATGTCTAGATTTTAGGCACAAAATGTTGAAATCCAAGGAACAAGAAACTAGCCTGTATGACCTTTAAGATCAAACACAATACAAGAGGTTACATACATCTTTTTACTTCAGTTCTTTAGGAGAGTAATAATTAAACTTGGCCTGTGTGCATGTCTTTTCATTCCCTGTCCCAACGCAACAGCCTTCTTAACAACTAGTACCTGACTTTGTTTGCCTAGAAATTTAAAAAACAGCATTTAGTTCAAAATTATCTTAGAGGTTCAAACTGTAAAGCCACATGCTATGGAAAAGTCCATATTCTACATACAAAGTAACAAAGATCTGAGTGTAGTATATAGATTAGGTATGGAAACAGGAAGTTTGCAGTTTATGTTGTTCATTAAATAACATTCCTGAATAGTTTTTCTGTAATTTCATGACTCACATTACATTAAATATTTCTAGAAGAAAAAAGAAAAAAAGACACAAGGGTCTCTTTAGACCTCTATCATATTTAATAAAATTTTTGCTAATAGTCTCATTGTCATTAAGCACTTCAGTAAGTTTGAATGGCTCCATATTCATTAAAAAATAAATACATTTCTCTGATTCATCAGCAGCAAACTATCACACTATCTTCTAGTCCAAGTGAGGAGGGGAAGGTTTTGGAGATTTGGGGAGCTGGCCGCCCTGACGGAGGACAGGGCAGACCGCGGAGTTCTCGCTTTGGGACGGAGACGGGGATCTGCGTGCGTGCATTTGGAGAGGGGACCTGGAGGCCGGTCTTTCTGGCTTCCCGCCCTGGTCAGCCCTGACTACTGGCCTCAACTTGCCTGTGAGCTGTCTCTTGTCTCCAGCCCGGATCTGCTGTGTTTTCATCGGAGAGTTGCGTGCCCACGGGGAAAGAAGGGAGGCACCGTCATCTGGGAATGCCAGTGAGTCCCGTGGGGGTGAACTGTTTCCCTTCCCCTTTCCTTCCATTGGGGAAGGGTCCCCATTCTCTTTTCGGCTTCTCCCACGACCCGAGACCACCCCCAGACCCCTCCCGTGTGGTACCGCCAGAGCCCGACAGCGCCCCCTGCAGGCCAACACCGAGCACTGCAGGCTCTGCACCTCCAGTGACCCAACAGCGCCCCCTGCCGGCCGTGATTGGAACTGCGCTAAGGACAGAGAAGTGTTCAGACTTTTCCTTTTGTTTGTTTGTTTTCTAGGACTACTGTCTCGGGTTTTTGTGTTCTGCTACTGTTTTTGCCAACATACATATATCTTTTAATAAAAGGTTGTTATCTCTTCTGTTTTTCCACACTTCCTCGATTAAAGCCCCTTAATTTTGAATTTACAATTGCTGGGAGAGAGAGGTTTGGTCTATCTCATAACTCATCCTCTTTAGCAAACATTCCAGTCTCTTCAGACTGAGACAGCTATATATGAGATATGCTCAACCAGGCTAGGACTGTTCTGTTTGGAAAAGAGATATTTCAGGTACAAAATGATGGAAGTGTATAAATAAGAAACAGTAGTATGAGATAAAAAAAATCGGTTTCCTCTACTATGAGTTCCAGGGAACTTCAAGCAAAATAATTAAGGGTCAGATTCAAAGAAAATTAACAGAGACAGATATAGAGTACAGAAAAACATAAGAGTGCTGTGGGTGCAAAAAAGTTTCTGTGGGTTCAAAGGGACACTGAATATTTACTTTGGGTTATTAAGTAGATTGCCCACAAAGTTGGAAATGGTCAGAGGCTGAAGACTACTCGGATGAAGTATTAGATGTTTGCTTTCTCACTTACCCACTTATGAGTAGTTTTCCATTGATCCTGCTGGAAAATGATTCTGAGGGAGTGAAGTTGGTCCAGATTAGTACACCCGCTCTTACATTTTCCCTTAGAGGGCCAGACTGTCATCCAAAGCCAAGCCTTGAGCAATTATGCCTAAACATCCCCACTCCCTTTCTGATGTCCAATTTTTGGTAGCCCATTTAGAAATGTCATAGGTAGTCTTCTGGGCACTTATATGGGTCACTAGTCATGACCCATTGCATTTTGGCATGAAAATATGATCACTGTCCTTAAGGTCAACTGGTACACCAAAGATAAAACAAGCCAAGATATTTTTGAAAATCTTATACAAAGATTTCCTTCAACATATATTCAGATGGTCAGCATGTGTTAAAATGTAAGTTACTTTGGCTACCCAGATAATAGTACTCAGTAATATTAATATTAACTCATATACATATACTAACCACAGCTCCCTGTTTCCTAACTTGAATCTCTAAAAAGGCTACATCTATCTTTTCTGTTTAGCCTGGATATTATTCTCTCTCGACCCACATGCAGCATCAGTAATTGTGACTGTGTAGCCATGCAGGAGGTCAGATCAGTGTAATAACCTTCAGGGAAAAGAAAGTTTTCCTTTTCTGGCTCAGTCCATTCTCAGGCAACTGAGTGAACTCTCCAGACTCAGTGTGTCCACATTTCACTGAAGCCGATGCAAGGTAAGGGAGAAGGCTGTCTCTGTTCCTGACAGAATGGCCTTAAAGCAGAAGGTCCTCCTGACTGTTCCTGTGGACATACAGTTGGTATATTTTAATGTAGACATCCCCTCGCTAACATGAAATTAATTTATTTCTCCAAATTAAATCTAACAGAGCATAAAAATCCTTGTCAATGAGGTTGAATCAATATTTTATTCCCTGGAGGCTGGGAAAAGGTAAAGAAAATGGTAAGAACACTCCTGTACCCATTTGGGGGGGGGAGCAGCATTCAATCAGCTTACCAAAATAAGTTGCATCTTGTGTCCTGCTTCTCCAAAATAAAAAAATAGCCCAAAATTTGAGATGAAACCTATGTCTTGCTATTAGAAAGACTTACCAGGAAAAAGAGACAGGAGTTTCTATATATGCTAAATGGCAGAGAAATAATTTTGTTTGAAGATCTATAGACAGGGGGGGAAAAATCAAAGATAGAGGCCTTTTTAGAGTCTTGTAAATTGAAAAATTTAGAGGAAAATGATTTAATTACCACTTCAGCATTTTTATGGCATCTTTTCCCAGCACCCTGGCACTTATCTCCACTAATTTATTCAAATCCTCTATGCTCCAACAACAACACAAAATCTGATCAGGCATGGAAAGCCCAATATCATAGACAAGATTCTAAAGTTAAAACATGGTTGGACGCAAAATAAATAAAGACTAAAACAGATTGAACCTAAAGTTAAGTCATTACACCACTATAATTAAAAATGTGAGCATTTTTTTATTCATGTTTTGCATGGATAATTCAGAAAAATCTCACCACAATATGGAAGTATTCAGTGTGTAAAATTTGGAAATGTTGCTTTTTGGTCTGTAAAAGTCTGATAACAGATGTTGTTTTAGAAGGATTGAGAGACAAAAAACAAAATACTGAAACAAAATACTCCTACGAGAGACTCTGCAATGTGTGATTTTGTTACATAAACAATACGTTTTCTTAAATATCAGACAAATCTAGTGTTTCAATAGGCAGCACTGATTTCAGATTAGAAAAAGAAATATAATAAAATAAAATATTCATCTGAAAGAAACTACCTGGCTAGAAAATTAAATAACTGGCTAAATGTATGGTTCTTTTTAACTCGATCACAGTATGTGATACATAACTAGTATTAGATCCATCCTCCAGAGATGGGGTCTGCAGTGTAGGCCTAATGTCCCTTTATAATTTATTTATTTATTTAGGTAGCAACTTACTCATTAAGGCAGCTCTGAGCAAGCTGAATCATGTAGAGTTTTGTAAACATGGCACAGATTTACTGTATAAGACATACACATTCTTAGAGCTCTAGATTATCACATTGGGGCTTCAGTGCAGAGCTTGCTCTCAAGGCAATTGTGGGAGCAGTGCATGGATTCTTCCTAGTCTGGGTTTCTTCTAGGCTAAGAAACGCCTTCTAATTGCTGGTACTTTACAGTTTGAGATATTTGCCTTTTCTTGCTTCTTTTTTTATTCCGTTTGCTGTTATGCATAATAATTTCCCCTTTCATCTCACATGTTAATTTGCTTACCATTTGCCTCCGATTCAGGACAGAACATAAAATTTTATTGATTTCTGGAAATTAACAAACTATTTTAGTTTCCTGAGTATTATGAGTTGGAAATATGACATCAGATTTCAAGTATTTGTATACAGCATGATCTTCTCCCATTCTCCATGTTACTTTCCATTTAAGTAACATATTTATAACTTCATCCAAACTCTGTGGTTAAACTCTACTAGTTTCAGCCACAAAGGAAAATCACAGGATATGGTTTTAATAGATATGTGTTTTAAAGTTATGTGTTTTAGTAGATATGTGTAGTTTTTAATTAGAACACTCAGGCTATAATGTAACAGCTGACTCTTGTTAAAAATGTTTATCTAATTTAAACTGTATAGTTATATATCAGAAATAAAGACTTAAAGTCTTGATATACACCAAGCAGAAAGCTGTCTTCCTCCTCTGAGACATATCAGTGGCTAAAACTCAGTGGATAATAAGCCCCAGGACTGTAGCAACATAGAAAGTAGAAGTTGTGGGAAATAAGTACGTAAATCTGTTGCCATGACAACAAAATCCTAATTCCATTTTCAAGAGGAAGCCAGTTTCTCAATGAAAAACAAACTGCCTAAACAACATCAAGAATTGTGTTAACTGCCAGTGGGCTAACTGGCTCACATAAATGTACAAAAATCACCACGGTCTTTATGCTGCCTGCTTTAAAACGAGACACTTACCTACGATAAAAATACTGGAAGCATCTCTGAAAAAAAAAAAATCACCCCCCAAAAAAAATCAACAATAAAACAAAACAAAAAAATACAACAACAAAAACCCCCCAATACTTTATACTTCAATGTGGCAAAGGAACGCCAACTCAAAAGTCAACAGCTTCACTGGTTCAAAAGAATCTAACACACTGCAAATATTGCAGAACATATTTTCTTTCAGTTTAGTAAAACCTATGACAGCTACATAAGTCCATTTACATAAATATAAAAAAAGACACACATTTTCTTGGACTTTACAGTACTACTTGAAATTCAGATGATCTTACATACAACTACTGCCAGATTCTTTACTAAAAGCACTTCTCATGATGCCAACTAGGCTAATATTCAAAATGTTCCCATTGCAATGAACTGTAGCTCAGTGGTAAACAGCAACATTTGTCCCTAGAAATGTATCACATATTTCCTCCCCTTCAGAAAACTAGTGATAAAAATAAAAGCCTGACTCTTGGGATATGCCAGCTGAAAAACCAAATATTTGATCAAGGTCTGCAATGAAATGGCTGCAACAGTAACTAGACCATCAGTTGCAACATAAAAAAAGCCAAGAGAACCAGTAAAAATATATTATCAGTACCTTCAGATACACATAGCTAGCCTAATAAAGGTAGATGTCTTCAAGTTGAAGACTTAAGAATTCAAATGAAGACAGCAATTAAGTTTAGGCAAAAAGCAACTCAACAAAAAAAAATCTTTACCTCAATACCATATTAAATACATATCTTCACCTTTTCCCCATAAATTTTATGAAAAAAGCAGTCTTTGCAATATTCTGGAAAGCTCATTAAATCTAATTGATATTGGACTGAGAGTAAACTCCAGGGACTGCACAGAGAACATCCTTCCCTAAGCACCTCCACAAGCTATCATTGTGCAACGTATCATAGAGGAAAAAATAGCTCTAGACACATAAAAAGTACCATTAAGCAAACACACAAAGTAACCTTGGGCAGCTGACACACAAGTGACACAAAAACCTGTGTTGCTTTCATTCTACCTCTTCTTCACATGGAGAGAAACAACTTTTCTTCCCCCCGTGTTTCTTTAACTCCAATTTAAGTGTTATTCTTTAAACAGACTAGGTTCTAGATTATAAATGCATCTATAAGGAATCATTTAGTGTTCATAAGTATTTCTGTAATCTATTAAATTACATGCTGACTACTCAAGAATGCATTTGAAGTTCTCTTCAAATAATAGCTAAAGAGAAGCCTCCAGCTCAGAGAAGGAATGGCAAATCTTTCTGTAGCAGAAGCACCTGAATATTGTGACCAAAGTTCTGGTGATGTTTTCACCTCTTCATCTTAGCTGGCCACAGATTTATTCAACTACCTACCTTGTGTTCTCTTTATCAGCTACTAACACTGAGATTCAAGACAGTCAGACTAAGTGGGTCTTGAACAATATCTGATTTGGTATGAATCTGTCAAAACTCAATTCCATCATTTGCACAGTTTCCCTCCAGTGCTTCCTAGCAATAATTATTTTTAAGTCTGGATTTTTCTCCAAGTTTTCAGTGTTAACCCAATGCGAAAGAATAGAATTGGTATGCCATTCTCAATTATTTTTCAGTATTCATCATATAAAGCCTTTATCTTTATTGACAGGAAAAAAACATGTATCTTTAACTAAGGTAATAAAGGGTGAAGTAACAATTTTCTGAAGAGAAATAGAAAAGAGACTTGCTCTTAGAAGGAGCTAAAGCTTTTTTCTGGTTAACACTCTCTCTTCACAAGCAGCAGCACATTATTTTAGGTTGCACAGAGGCTTAATCTACCTTGATAAAAATAGCACATTATTATTTAGTGACTGTAACCAACTGAACATGCAGATCTTTTTTAGCTGTCAATCTTCATCTAAATCAGTATTTTTTTTCCTAGTGCCTGGCCTATTACAGACAACATTCACTTCTGAACTATAAAATACATAAAAGAAAGGGAAAAAATGGAAAAATTCACTTGATGCTATCTTCCCTCCATCCATTTCATGTCTCATGGAAATTACAGCTAGTAAAGTATGTCACGGAATGACAGAGAAATGTACATGCTTTGAGATTTTGGAATTCATAGAATCATACAATAGCCTGCATTGGAAGGAACCTTAAAGATCATCTAGTTCCAACTCCCCTGACAGGTGGCAGGGACACCTTCCACTACACGAGGTTGCTCAGGGCCCCATCCCAACCGGCCTTTAACACTTCCGTGGATGGGGCATCCACAGCTTCTCTGGGTAACCTGTGCCAGTGCCTCACCACCCTCACAGTAAAGATTTTTTTTTCAAATATCTGTTCTAAACCTATTCTCTTTCAGTTTTAAGCCATTCCCCGTTGTATTGTCACTTGTAATAATAATCTCTCTCCATCTCTCTTGTATGTTCCCTTCAGATACCGAAAGGTCGTAATTAGGTCACCCCAAAGCCTTCTCTTTTCTAGACTGAACAAACCCAATTCTCTAAGCCTTTCTTCATAGGAGAGGTGCTCCATCCCTCTAATCATGGTGACCCTCCTCAGGACGTGCTCCAACAGGTCCATGTCCCTTCTGTGCTGGGGCCCCAGAGCTGGATGCAGCACTGCACTGCAAATGGGGTCTTACCAGAGCAGAGTAGAGGGGCAAAATCACCTCCCTCACCTCCTGCCCACCTCCCTCATCCCACTTTGGATGCAGCCCAGGACACACATGGCTTTCTGGGCTGCAAGTGCACATTGATGGCTCATGTCCAGCCTCTCACCCACCAGCTCCCCCAAGTCCTTCTCATCAGGGCTGCTCTTGATCTGTTCATCCCCCAGCCTGCATTGATACTGGGGTTTGCCCTGAACCGGGTGCAGCACCTGGCACTTCATCTTGTTAAACCAAATGAGATTTCCATGGCCCCAGTTCTCGAGCTTGTCCAGGTCCCTCTGGATGGCATCCTGTCCTTCAGGTGTGTAAGCTGCACCATTCAGCTGGCGTAACCTACAAATTTGCTGAGGGTGCACTTGATCCCTTCTATATCATTAATGAGGATATTAAATAATGCTGGTCCCAGTATGGACCCTGAAGGACACCACTTGTCACTGGTGTCCATCAGGACTCTGAGCCATTCACCACTACCCTCCGGATATGATCGTCCAGCCACTTTCTTATTCATCTAACAGTCCACTCATCAAATCCTTCTCACCCCAATTTAAAGAGAAGGATGTTGTCGGGAACTGTGTCAAAGGCTTTAGAGAAATCCAGATAAATGACATTTGTAACCCTTCACTTGTCCATTGGTGTAGTCCCTCCATCATAGAAGGCCACTAGGTTGGTCCAGCAGGACTTGCCCTTGGTGAAGTTGTGCTGGCTGTCTCTAATCACCTCCATGTTCTCCATGTGCCTTAGCAGAGCTTATAGGAGGATCTTCCATGATCTTCCCTGGCACAGAGGTCAGGCTGACAGGTCAGTAGTTCCCAGGGTCCTCCTTTCTACACTTTTTAGAGACAGGTACAATGTTTCCTTTTTTTCCAGTCACCTGAGACTTCACCTGACTGCCATGCCTTTTCCATATCAGGAGGAGTGTCTTAGCAGCTCTATCAGCCAATTCCTTCAGGAGTCTGGGATGAATCAATAAGGTCCCACAGGCTTATTTACATTCAGGTTCCTAAGGTGATCTCATGCTCCATGCATTTCAGGAGTCTCCTGGCTGAAGTCCCCCAGCAGAACCAGAGTATACAAACATGAGGCCTCTGGCAGCTGGAGCATAAAAGGCTTCATCAATAGGCTCCCCTTCACTGGGCAGCCTGTGTAGACACCAACCATGAGGCTGCCTTTGTTGCCTCAGTCTCTGATTCTTACCCAGAGACTTTTGACCTGCCTTTGGCTAATTGTGGTGTGTTGCAGGAACTACACAGGAGCAAGCCAGAAATACTACCAAAACCTAAAATTTTTCAGCACCAAATAAAAGCTGGTTGTTTATGAGGTTTTCTTAATTCTGCGTTACAAACAAAGCAAATATAATAAAGCTCATGTTAGCCAAAGATGTACAGGGTCCTGAGTGGGCAGAGACAGCTGGTAGCAAGAGTGACTCAATGATCAGCAGCAGAGAAGGCAGCTAGAATAATCAATCAATCCAAAAACATTCGTAGAAGCAGATATGACATTCTGTTATCAGCAGAGCAGCACAACTTCAAAAGCTTGACATGGAAAACAATAAATTTTTGTCTCATTTATTTCAGTTTGAGACAAAATAAATTCCCAGCCATGGTCCAAAACTACCAAAAACCAGAGCTGTCCGAATCCACACTGGAACACCAGCAACACAGTTAAGAACATAGCAAATCAGCAACACAAAATTCAGTGGAAAAAGCTCCTGGCTGACCAGAGAAGAATTCCAGGTTTCTGCACAGAATGATTGGTAGGTAGTCAAACAAGAAGTGAATCTCATCAATGCAGAGATCATATAGGTTATAAAACCATATATATTTGCATTTAGATAAGACCAGGGAGTCTTCCTTGCACTTATTTAGCTCCATATTTAGCTTATTGAAACAACATCTTGCATACCAGTAATCAATCTATAATCCTATAGGAACCAGGTACCTATTTTAATGCATTTCTTTGGGCACAGAGTACAATTAATTTTAAATCGCCATTTCAATGATTTAACATGCAATTTCCAAACTGAGCCACTTGGAAGGCTCCTGAGACATCTCATTCATAAATTTATTAACTTTTAAAGCTTAAGAGTAAATGTCAACATACTACTACTAGCCTACAGGCTATTCAAGTCAATATAAAATTCCACTTCAAATATCAGCTTTACCATACTGTATAAAAATTGCTTACTAATGAAATGTATAGTAAGGTATAAATCAATTGCAAAGGTATAAAATGTTTGCATTTTTTATTTTTAAGAAAGTAAAAATTAAAATTACACAATTGATTTGCATAGGTTACAATACCTGCTTCCAAAGAGATTAGTAGTCTTCAGAAATATGAGCTACACGTGAAAATTGTAAATTATATTTCTTGTGATGCTATTAAATTTGCTTAATAAAATCAGATCAACAGTACTACAGTTATAAAAATTATATTTACGGACTCACAGGGCACAATGGGAATAGATTTGAAAGTAGTTGCCTGAAGCTTTGAGCTTTATTAGTGAACTCAAATGCCACCTACTGACCAAACTGACAGGAATATTTTATTTTGGTTGTATGAAGGGCATCATCATCCTATTGTATCACACAGAGATCCCAGAAGAAAATTCACAAATTCTTCAGACAATAATCCCTAAAGTGAAAAATACTAGATTCTACTTCCAGTCAACCAAGCTCCACATTTAACACAGCCACTCTCAGAAAGGCAACAGGGGTGTGAAGGAAAGTATAACAGTTTGAAGATAAAATAACTAATTGCACTGAGCTCTCATTTCTAAATACCACAAAAAGAAGCAACTGTGGAAAGTCTACAAATGACAGCACTGTAGAGGTGTTCTCACAAGTTTCTCCACTCAGATGACAGATGCACCTTATGTCACTTCTACCGACCAGTTTTCATAAATGTCTTTTCACGGGCTCTGTTAGTACTTTACAGATGGGAATTTTGCTGCAGGGTCTTAAAACATAATTCCAGCTCTTTATGCCAGGCCTTACTCTCCTGTGCGACACAAAGCACAAATGCCTGCCTGCACTTCCACCATCCCAGTTCAGTCCAGCAGTGCTGGTAAAACCTGCCAATGCTGCCATCCAATGGAAGCAATCTGACACATCCTGGAAGCACTCACTGGCTGAACAATCCTGAGGATCAGCTGTCTGTAGAGTCAAGGGGTCTCTCGTTTCTATGGACACAGATGTGTTCGTGACATGTGGAACTCAGAATTGCAAAGGATCCTAAAGAGTTCAATTAAGAGGTCCCACACAGTTTTAACATGCTTTTCCCACCTATCTCCCTTTGATTTCTCAGCCTTAACCTAACCTCCTAGAAAACAAACCAAACCCCTCACACATAAAAAGCAAATTATCTCATGGTCTAGTTAAAGGTGAACAAATCAAATTCACTTGTCAGGAAAGGGAAATTACTTTCACTAATCATACATGAAGAAAAATCCTTACTCTTCCTACTAGTTGGAAGATTTAAGTTATGCTAACTTTAATTAAACACATTTTACTTTGTTATAAAAGATCTAAAAATGTTAGTAATTCTGAAAAAGTCCATTATATTATTTTTTGGGATCCAGAATTTTAAAAAAAAATGCCACCCAGACTTTGAAAGGTTAGCAACAGGCTTGGAGAGGCCTGTACAGATATTTTAGGTTCCTTTCTGACCTGACTAGCTGCTGATATTCACTTCAGCTACAAAGACCATGACTGCTTTAAACAGCAGTGAGCAGGAGACGGTTTGCCTAGACTTACAAATAAGGAGGAGGCATGTTAGTAACAAAGGAACATCCATGACATTGCCATCTCAAAAATCACTGTTTCTCCTTTCATCATGGCTGGGCTTTGCGAACGAAGATTTGGGAAGGGCTCTACCCACATTTGTTGCAAGCATGTTGGTGGCTAAAAAGGCCAATACGAGATAGGCACGTCCAGTTCCATGTTTCTCCTTTAATAGGAGAATTGTTCCAGTGTCTCACCTATATCATCTGCACTAAGGATCTCCTCTGCTGTACTCCAGAGGAGTCAGGTCAAGGAGGAAGGGACTATGGGGACTCTTGTGGGCATGCTATTTTGAAACTTTTGATTTGGATTTAACACATCCTTGCAACTTACCTTTAGTGAAATCATGTCTCAACATTTCAGTAGGTAATTCATTCAGGAGTGGAGATATTCAAAACTCACAGTGGACAATCAATCTTGATATGTCAGAAGTTTCACCTGTTTTAGCCTGCCCAATAAAACTGGAAAAGAAAAATGTAATTTTACTTTAAGTCTAGTTTTCTTTCCAAATTTAGCATCCTTCAGAGACAAAAGACTTTTGTAAGACAGGATCTTGAGGCACTTAAAGTTTTACTTTCTTCCAAGAATAATACAGAAGAATAAAGAAGAAAGTTTTTGGCCAAGAACTGGGAAAAGTAGTAAGGCTGCCCTAAAAAGAAACACAACACATATGGCTGCTGTTTGTGAGATGCAACTGAACAAATCATGATTTGGACTTCTTAGCCTTCTTTCATCCCTCTTTCGCCTCACATACAGAAACTCCACAGCTTTTCATTAGAGGGATAGGTATAGGCTAGAGAAAAATTAAAAAAAAAGTGCTGAGCAAGATGAAATGTCATCTTTTTAAGAGGTCACAGAAGATGAGAGTGTCCTGACACACTCTCCAGAACAAAGATTATAGAAATACGTATACACAGACTAAAAGGCAAAGCAATTAGTATTTTGGGATGCTTGGCAAGTTTAGCACTGTTGTGCTAAATACCCTGGATTTATATTACGCCATTAAATTAAAATTCTTTGTTCTCTTTAGTGAAGAGAATTTTGAGTCATTTTCTAATTGTCATGATGAACTCTCCATTTATGCAAGTAACTTTTTATCTTGATCTGAAAATTCCATTCTGTTTCATTCCATATTCTGAATATGCTCTTTAGCAAGTCAAGATCTACCTCTTTGTAAGCAGGAGTCATTTTGATGCCTAGCACTTTTCGTTATTTTACTTCTTAAAGCATTGAAACAAGAAAAAGCAGGATGATGATGGTGTTTCTGTTGGACATGCTTTGCTGTGTGTTATCTACAAACACACAACAGCATGGGAACAAGATGTTTGTAAACTAAGATGGTATATATGCCATGTTAGTTTCCTTTTTCCTGTTTTTGCAATCTACAATCCAAGTTTTAGGTTCTCCAATGCTACTGTGTGAGGATTTGCATGTAAAGTAGCTGTGGTACTCCCTTACTGTGGTTAGGTGCTTGATTGCGGTTATGGAGAGGCATTTTTTTTACTTTTTTCTTACAACTGATTGACAAAACAGTGACATCCAGGCTGCAGACATGGAATCACAAGGTCATAGAATATCTCAAGTTGGAAGGAATCCATAAAGATCTTTGGGTCCAACTCCTTGCTCCTTGTAGGACTAATTAAACTAAACCATAACTATACAATCCTATCTGAAGGGTAAGGAGAAAACAGCAGTTCATATTCACATCAGCAAGGAGCCCTAGAAGCCCACTTAACTGCATGAAATCAAAGAATCAGAAACTGCTGAGTGTCAAACATGACTCCTCCTTCACCTTTGAAGAAGTTATTTGAAAGCCTGGTTTTGTTTGAGATAATACCTCTCTTTCCAAGGTGTTTTAAATATAAAAGATGAAAATGGACATTTAACAAATTTGAAAAAGATGACAAAATCTTGCCACATTATGGATACCAGTCAGATTATTAATGTCTCATGCAGAAATCAATTCTATAGAACATAACATGGTAACATAATACCAGCATTTCCCTCGGCTTTACGTAGCACACTGTTTCAGTATTAAATTATCAGTCTTTATTTTAAGCGCTGATTCTCTAGATTGCATTTGCAGAAATACTGGCAACACTGTAAAATCACTTTGTTGTTTATTTACAAAAAACCACAGTTGTTCAGAAGTGTATATATGGTCTAATGTACTATTTTGTAAGCTAGGGGCAACTTGATAAAGAATTATCTGCAGCTTGACAACCTGTAATCGCAGAAACTTTTGATGACTATATATCATCAGACTCCTTTCCAGCCCTCTCAGATAGTCAAATTCATTTTATCCTCACAGTATCATTGCAAACATTGGGAAATTATGAGATTTAGATATTGAACTACAGAAAAGATTTCAAATGAAGCAGCAAGACACTTTCAGTTTTCCTCTCTAGGAATCAACAACCTAGACTTAATGCCTGCCTATGCCTATTCCCTGCCTATATCTATTAGGATCAGACATATTATTCTCTCTCTAAGTGTTTAAAAGCACCTTCAAGTAGAGGTGAGCAAGGTAAGAAGCCGTGGGGAAAACATTCCACTTCTTCCTCATTTCCCCATCTTCTTACCTTCATGGTACCACAACTTAACTTCTATCTAACTGAAAAAAAATGCTGGAGAATTTATTTAGTAGAGAAGAGCCATGTCAGTGAGTTAGATGAACTTGGTGAAGAGGCAAGGCTGGTGTCAGAGGAGGAAAACCAAAATGTTCCTTTCAGTAACATCAATTGCATGTGCAGAACACCTTCTCAAAATTTCAGTCCCAAGGTGGTTAGGCAGTGTCTGAGTGATTGTAGTATGTAACATGGGTTAAGCAACCCCAGGAGTAGGGACCAACACTGCAACTTCAACTCAGAAAAATTGAAAAGACAATTTCTTTGAAACAGCAAACAGATGCTTCACTCTAACAGAGCTGCTGTTGACTGTTCTGCTGTGCACCTCAGTAGTGCAACTCCTGATCAAACCATAATCAGTCTTCCTTTTTGAAATAAAAACTGTCTAAGAAATACATTTTCTTCACAAGGGAATTTGATGCTCTCAGCTGAGAAGCTACAGAACAAAATTAAGACAATTTCTAATCCCATTTTAATATCTAAGTGGGATTTTTTGTGCAAAATACAATCTAACTAAGGTCTTCAAAGTATTAATCCAAGGATACAAAAAACCCCTATAAAATCAAAGAAACACTATGAAGTCTATTTTGCAAGTTTTATGTAGACATTCTCTTAGAAATGCTGACACAGTGTAGATACGTTGATATTTTAAAATCTACATAGTTACCTATGGAACGATCTAAGCTAAGATACTAAAGTCAAAGATAATTGTTTACTTCTGTATAGCTGGAAGAAAATAAGTTGCAACATGAAATCAGTTCAATCTCTCCTAAAACTTCATGATTTATGTTATACAGATATCCAAATGTTGCATGTCTATTTCCTATTGCTAATATAAAAAATAGCCTATTTCATGTTGACCATTCATTTTCAGTGAAAAAAAGTCATATTTGAATCCAGCTTTAATAAGGTAGTCCACAAAATGTAAACAGTACCTGAATACCTTTGCTTCCAAATAGCCTGGAGCTTAGATACAATATCATATAGGAAGAACTAGAAGTTACTGTGTTACCTAGACCCGTTTCCTTGCAGTTCTTTGACTGTAAGCTGTTAAAAGGTTAATGATGCAACAATTTCACAAAGAGGTTGTCTATTCTACTCTACCCAAGCATGTTCCCTGCTCTAATTGTGCTTTTCTTCAAATCTCTGTGTCAATTATTCTACGATGTCAAGGAGCACCAACAAAAACCCAAACTACCTTCATGTTACAGGGGAGAGAGAGAAAAAAAAAAGGTGCAGCAGGGTATGTCTGCTTACAAGTAGAAGAAATGGACTGCAGATGATAGAAAATAAAGAACAGAGATCAGTAGACAGCAGATCTACATTTTCACACACTTTTCTTCACACATATCCCAGATCTACCTACTGCCATTTCTGTTTGTTGCTGTAGCAGAAAGGTGTTTCAAACAGGCTAGGCATCTGTTCCACGCTTCTTGGTCACCCAGGTTGCTTTTGAGTAGATGATCCCGGCCAAACAGCACATAAGTATGAGAAAGAAACAATGTCACTGGCAACATGACAGACTGAAGAAGATAGAGAGGAATCCAATGGAAAACAAGTGTGTTGGAAGTCAAGTGCAAGAACAAAGGATTCCTTAGAAAAGGAGAGGAGTTATTAAGAATGTTGATGGGGTCCATCTTCTCCATTTGTCTCTGACATCAGTAAAAAACAGAGGTTATTTAGGGTATATCTCTACCTTTTTCCACTTCATATTCAATACAGACCATAGTCTGTGATTTTTTTTTAAATCCCTTTTGAACTTCTTGATGTTATGTGTCTCTACAGTCTACTGCCAGTTTTGTAGGAAAAAAGAAAAGTGCTTTGTTTTCTAAGTTTTAAATGCTTTTCTTCCTAGCTATTTCCTACTAATTCAATTAGTGCCTCTTATTCCAAGACTTGACAAAAATAGTACTTGCTGTATGCGCCTTATCCATCATTTTCATGATTTTGTAAGCTTTGATTGCATTGCTCCTCATCTCTCTTCTCCAAAAGCTGTTCTACCAGCTATTTCAGTCTTTCCTTACAGGGCATTTGCTCCGTCTTCTAAATTATAGTACAACCGTATAAATGGAAAAAGAGCCAGAAATCAGGTAAAATACATCATCTCATGGTTTTAAAAATTCATAGTTTCGTATTTCTTAGGAAGACAAAAAGGGAAAAGCTTCTGTTTAGGAGAGACAAAAGTGACTGTTTCAGAAAGTCTAGTTGTCTTAAATTTATTATTAGAGTGTCTGTAATTTCTTTTACTCTGGTTAATTAAGGAAAGATATTACCCATGTGGCTCAAGTCAACAATTATTCAGAGTTCTTAGATTTGTCCCGTTAATTACTTGGCCATTATAAACACCAATACTGTTTGCAATGTGTTTCCCTATTTCCTAAACAGCAGTTGTTAATAGAACCTAGGCCTCATTTTCTGAATGAATGGAGAATGTATATGTATGGTCAATGACTAACAACATTCCACAGACCTGGAATTATTACACTGTGCACAAGTACTGTATTTTTGGTTACTGTCCATTGACAACATTTGCCTTTTTTTATTCTGAGCTATAGTGCCTTTGTTATTTCTCTCACAAACTCTACTTTTAGCTTCCTTGACATGGTTTTAGTCCCTCAGTTATGGAGAAAGTGTAATTCAGCTGCACAACTGAAGCTTAGAAACAGCAGAGGAAAATTAATTGTCTTTTTTGTAATGTTTAGCTGAAAATAAAGCACCTTGGGCAAGTTATTTTATTAAAATTTTAAATATTATTAGAAATTATTACACCACCCCACATAAATCACATCAGGCTTAAGTAGTTTAAAATCCACTGTAGTATTTTACTGAATAATTTACAATCTAGCTTCAGTATGTTACACAATGATTTCATCTTCCCTGATTTCTATTAATTGTGAAAATCTCACCTGTCAGAAAAACTTCTTTTGTTGCATGTTTATAATCACTGACTACATTGAAACCTAACTCAAACTTGATTTTAGTGTTCAACCTTCCTCTACCGTATACTACTGTCAACAGCTATTATGCTCTGCTAAGCAGCAAACGTAAATTGATACTCTTTTCAGGCAAAGCTTTCAGTTGGTCTACCTTTTATTTCCTATAAAATTCTTCTCATTCTGTTGAACTCAGTCCTACTCATACAGCAGGAAAACCTAGCACTGTCATTCTGTCTCTGAAGAAAACATGCCAAGTTCCCAAGTCTGTTCTTGCACCTTTACTTAAAAGGGACAGCTTGTCGTGAGCAGCTCATCATCTGAGACTTCAAATTGCAACATTCTTATAAGCCCTTCCCAAGTTCCTAGTAGAACAATCAATTTTCTCCTTTTTTTTAAAAAAAAAGTGCAGCTCCAGCCACAGGTAAAGGGCATCATGAATTCGTTCTTACTGACACTTACTGACACTTACAGCCTTAGGCAGTTTCCTAAGACTAGGTAATCAGTTTTCTGACAAAACCAGGCTTAAGCTTTTCTCTCTCACCAAAGAAAAACACTGCCTAGACACTTCTGCTTGTGCACTCTTAGTCCTGTGTGGTGCAGAAGAAAAACAGTCCGTTTCGTGGAAGCAGTTCCACATGTTCTGCAAATGCCTATAAATAAGTTACCACATTAGGAAGTTCTGAGCTTTTCTCCTTGATACATGTTTCTGTGGACTTTTATTCCAGCATTTACTTCCTCCTACTTTCTCCATTGTGTCCTGTGAACACTTAAGTGTTCAAATTCAAGGCAGTTTATTACACTCTGATGTATGTATGTTACAAAGGAGCCCAAATTAAAGAGCAATTTACCTGCATAACACACATAAATTGCCATAACTTCACCATTAAAGAAAAACCTGAGCACCTGCCAAGAAAATGACCATGCTTGTTTACCCTTCAAATAGTCATCTGTTGGAATTGATATATGCCTTTGGACAATTAACAGTAGATTAAGGAACTGGATTTACTTGAGATGCATCTAAAGGAAATTAAAAAGGGCATTCAGACAGGCAATGCATTTAGTCCTTTTTCTCACCCTTCTTCTGTTTTTTTTCTTTTAAATTCTCTATGTTCCTGAATAATACAATGAAAAATATATTGGGGATGGCTAGTCATTGTGTTTGAAAATAAAGCTTATTTGTGAAAAATTATGTTTGCTTAAAATGTTCTTTTATTAAATTCTGAATAGGTTGGAATGAAAAGAACAAAAACCCCGACGGCCTATTTTCTCTTGATATTTGCAGAAAACTGGAAATGAGGTTTTACTTTTTATGCCTTGACTTTAAAAAAAAAAATTAAAAAAGGAAGAAAACAGAAATTTTAAAAAATCTTGACAAATTACAAAAAAGAATAGAATTCTCCTGCTCAGAAAACATGAAAGATACCTTCTTGTGTCTCTGCCATTTATTATAATCACTTTAAGCAAAGCTATGTCAACTAGGAGAAATAAATAGTTTAAACCACACCAACAGAGCTTGAGATCTGACAAGCCATTCTTCAGCTGAACATTTGGCAACAATAGTCATTATCTTGTCTCATTGACAATGTTATTGTTCTCTCTTTAGACATGTTGTATTGCTATATTCCTCGGTTTTTCACTCTCACTTGGCTTTTCTATTCTACTCTTAAAAAAAAAGGGGGAGGGAGAAGAAAAGAAAAATTAAGTTGATTTAAGGCAGCTAGAATAGGTGTACCGAGAGTCCACTTCTATCCAGAAGTGGATCTGATTTTGGTTTTTTTTAATTCTGTCTTCTTTTCCACACTCCAGCTAATTCCCCTCCTCTTTCGATTCTTTTTATTATTTTGAGTATTCACATGTAATTTAATGCAAAAGGAATAGCTGTTAAAAATTATAAAAACAATGACAAAAACCCCCATACACACACACACAAAAGAAAAACAAAAACCCCAACCAAATAAACACAAAAAACCCCCCACAACTAAACCCGACACTAACAGCTGTCAATCTTACAGCAGCTTTTCCTTCTATGTACTTGTACAGAAAAAAAATTTAAAAATTCTCCTTAGAAAAATGTAGGTGTCTTTTAGTTTAAGACCAGCCAGTACTGACACTTTATGTCAGCCAAGTCCCACACTGATCGCCTTGTGTAGCAGTTAGAGCCGCTGCAATGAATTAGTTAAAAATCCTGGAATGATTTTTCCCTTTCCTATCTGAACGGACAAGCCAATGTGCCACCGTAACGTTGACGCCTTTTTTCACTAGAGGGAGCCAAAATCCCTAAATACGTAATTTTAAGTATTCATATTTCCAAGTTTTCAGTCTAGTCCTGTGTTAGCAGTTATTGTGGTAAAGATAAATGTGCAACTGCGGGAATATTAGTTTTATTATTAATAACAGTAATAAATTATTGCAGGATTAAAAAAAGGACATTAAAAAGATACTGGCTTATTCCTGCTGGTACAAGTTCACAGGAATTTTGGCAACTAAACATAAAGTCTTGGATATAGCAACAAGTTATGCTTTTGTATCTTAGCACTAGTGAAGAAGTTATTTTACATTTAATCATCTCATATACTAATTCATGCTCAGAACAGGGCTGTCTCAGCATCTCTGTTTTCAGTGACAGAAAACAATTTAGAACACATGACAACTTTAGAGTGCATTGCTAATACTTGTTATTGGACAGGTATATTTGAGACTCAATTTTGCCAAGGCAAAGCAGGGATAGGGATTATATGGAAGTATGAGGGACATTACAACAAATAGCCAGAGTAAGTCTTTCATCATTCAACTTTAGCAGTCCTTCTCACAGAAAGATTTTGTTTGAGGCCTCAGAGCTGACGAAGAGTTTGAGAACAGGATCAGCCATGGTGCAATGCTAGTGCAGCCTGGACGCATGAGATGTACATTTTGCAGTAACCCAAAGGCAGCATTTGCTAAGCCATCATACAGGAAACTACACAGCCAAGCCTGGCTTAACCATGTACAAAAGATTACAGCTGGAGAACATAGTGCTAATTTCAAGTGTAACAAGGAGAATGCTCAAATGGGCCTTTAGGATGAATAACTTATCTCCTCCAGCATTTTGATTGTGTGAAAAAGGTTTTTTTCATATGTTATCTATGATCATTCCAGTGTTGTTGTAATACTAAATTGGATTTCTATCTGGCAAAAGACTTCACACAGAGAATAAAAGAACTGGATTTGGGGACTTAGGAGTTTGGAAGTTTTTTTCAGGTTTTTCTTTTTTTCTTTTTCCATTTTTAGCCCCTTAATAACTTCTGAATATTAAGGCCTTTGTGTTACTGAAAATAAAATTTATTTTTTCTTAGCTATAAATCTTCTATGTCCCTCTAAAAAATTTTATACAAGACAGTTTAGTTTTCATTTGTTATCTAGATTGCTCTTCTCTTTGGTTTTATAGTTGGCTGTTTATGATAATTTATCTAGGACTAACAACCGCTCACATCAACCCTAATGCATACACCACCATGCACTGCTGTTTCTTCAGGTTATTTTCTATATGAAAGGGACATAAGAAGCAAAATGCTGTTGTTGTTGGAACTAGGCCCCTTCCAACCCAAACCATTCTAGGATTCTATGAATCTATGACATTAGAAAATTAAAAAAGAAGAAGAAGAAAAAAAAAAGAAGTTAGTCTTGAAAGTAACATGTCCTTCTTGGGTTCTAATGAAAGAAATTATCAAGCTATCTTCTGGGGGAATTGTTAATGCTCCCATCAAAATACCTCTTAGTGTTCCTTACTAGAGTGGGTTTTTTGGGGGTTTTTGTTAGTCAATTTCAATTTACTTACCTAAACAAGTTTTACCTTTCATCCAATCTCATTGTCCTGGAAGGGAAAAATGTGCAAGAGAGTAGGAAAGTAATTACTCTTTATCAGGGAAACTAACTCTCATAGATTTGCTAGTGTAGCAGAAAGACAGCAAAGTCATAACTAAGTTAATTTAAAATATGTTAGAGTTCTTCAAAAGCTGAAAGCAGACTATGATATCTACATTGCACTGCATTTGTGCTTTGAATTTATAGTCACATACTTGCAAAGTTTGCTAAGATTTTAGGTTGGTTTCATGAAATAATGTAAACAATTTGGATGTAAAAATGAAAATTCCCTACATATGATTGGAATTAGGGGCAGGTAACACTTGTTTAAAGTACTTTAAAACATCACTCAAGTCTAATCTTAGCACAAACAAAACCAAAAGATAAATACATAACATTGGCTTTAGTATCTAGAATCCCATCAATTTTCAGACCTGGACAGTGTCAGATTGTTAATCCACATTCAGTGTCTGCATATTAACTACCAGTGCAACTTCAGCTCCCTGAACTTAATAACTCATGACACTCATTTCAGCCTTTCCACTGCATTAGTGATGCTAAAGAGCCCTTTCTAGTCGTTTCTGTTGATGACAGCTTCCTTGTCCAGAATACCTCTCCAAGGCACAACAGCAGAAGCCTTGTCTCCTCCACCACTCACTTCTGCAATGCCCAAGTCTCAGTGCAAACACAATGCAGCTGGGGATGCTTTTTAAGGAAGCTCTCTCAGTAAACCCTACAGGAACGGTAACCTACTTTGCATAACAGAACTGTGCTTGAAAGCACTTTTGAGATCTAATAAAGCTCTCTACGTACAGAAAAGAGGAAGTAGCAACTAAGCAGTGAAGACTGTCTAATAATAAGTTGCACCATAGTAACAGAGTTATGCATTAGAGTTGAAAACATCATTTGGGAGTAAATGTAACTTGCACTGTCTCTGGCTGGGATAAATTTCTTTATAGCTGCCTGTATGATGCTGTACTGTACATTTGTGACCAAAGCAGTGTTGATAACACATCAGTGTTTTGGTTGCTGAACAGGGCTTGCACAGTCAAGGCCTCTCTGACTCTCTCTCTCTGAGTAAGCCAGGGGTGAGCAAGAGTCTGGGAGGAGATGCAACCAGAACAGATGACCCAAACTGACCAACTGCAAACTCCACGTGCCATGTAATGACATGCTCAGCAGTCAAAACTGGATGTGCAGTGTTCCCAAAGTAGCCAATCCTCGGACACAAGCTAGGCATTTATGTGCTGGCTGGAGATGGCAAGTCATTGCCTTAGCATCACTTGCTGGTTTTTTCCTCTCTTGTTCATTACTAGACTATCCTTATCTCAATCCATAACTTCTTCTTTATCCAAAAAGCAAGAAGTACCTCTTTAATTCAGTCCATGGATTATCTTGAAAAGTTTCCATACCAGTGGATGGGAATGTGGGTGTTGGGACAAAAGATGTATTTACTTTTTAGGTCAAAGTAGTATGCAGCCTCTTCACATCTCCTTGAAAGAAATAAATTAATTATACAGAAAATTTTTTTCCCATTTTTTATTCTACTAAAGAAAAAAGTGTTGATTAACAAATTCAGTATGGTTAAGTCCAGCAGCAATTTTATAAGGCTTTATACTTCAGTTACAGTAGCAAAGAAGAATTTTAAGTTAAAATTTTGACTAAAATTTGCTTTATTTTAGCGATAATACCCTTGCTCTAAGATTTTCCCATGAGCTACCAGTATTGGATGCTATGTTTTGCCATAAATAAGGCCTTTCACTATCACTGTTTTTAACTTTATAATGGAAAAAAACCACTAGTGATATATCTTAGATTCTAGAAGAATGATTGATGACTGCTTCAAAGCTTAATGTCTAGGTTCCCTCACAAGGAAAACACATGTGCAAATTCCACTTCTGAATCAGAGACCAAAGAATCAAACTGATATTTTAAATGTCAGCTGAGGACCCAAACAATGGATTTACTAACTTTTCTGATTACTCTTACTTCTGCCTTCCTTAAACATTTTTTGCCCCTCAGGCAGCTGATTCCCAAGATTATGTTCTTACGAAAGGAAGAAACTACATCTTATTCTGTATCATTTTGGTGAAGATATGCTATGTAAATATATAGGAGAACCAGAATTGATATAGTCATTTGTAAGCAAAATTCCACAATGCTTTATTCTTCATGATACCATTACTTCAGAATCCTAGATCCTTTAAAGATGTGAAAGAATTAGTGTATATTGAACAAAGCAACATGTGTCTGTATAATCCAGGCTTCTCTACCAAAGGTAGAGACAGATATACTGTCACTCTCATTTACGAGTTGCACATGGGCCCCTAAGCCTTTTTTTGAAGTGCTGATTTTCAGAAAAATTTTAAAAATACAAACAAAAAACCACACACACACACACCCCAGTACTGCAATAGCAAATATTTCTTACCTAGTTGAGCAATGAGTTTAAGACATAGTTCTTTCTTTACACACAACCATTTAGGACAAGCTCATTCAATTCCTTGGTTTGCTTTATACAAACCAGTATCTTCATTTTTCAACAGGAGAATTCATGTTTTGGAATCGTGAGCCCCAAGCAACTCATGACTGTGATATACTTCGTTAAAAAAAAAAAAAAAAAAAGAAAGTTTTGAAATAGACAATATTTTAAAAATCCATATAAGACACCCTTAATCACATGATTTTGAAGCTATCTCATCAAACATAATCCATCACTATTCCTGTATCCAGGAAAACTTTCCCTAATTGCCAGATCTGTCTCACACAGCTGTGTGATCTCAAACAATTCACAGTCACTTTCATATTTATCTTCTCACTCATAAATGCAACTCTGGAATTTTTTCATAGCAACAGAGTGCACCAAAGCAAGGCACATACATATATTCTCTTTATGTCTTGGAGCACTCTGTCTTTCTCACTAGTCTTTACATTTCTCTCATTTTTGGAGCTCAGGAATAAAATGTAGTAAAACACAGCATAAGTAATAGCCTTCTCCCTTTGAGCATGCATCTACTTCCTTAATGTCAGCATATATTTTAAATGATTTATCAAATTGCTTGGTAAACCATATGAAATCAAAATAAATTCATTCCTATTCTACACTACTATGATATTTAATGTTCTGAAAATATTTTCCTGTATGGTATTCAGTGCAAAGTCAAACTTAAAATTACTATTAGACTTACATTTCCTGGACTTTTAAAATAGAAATTGCCATTTTATCCTGATCTAAACTTCCTTTTTCTTTTCTTCAGCTAAAACTCAGTACCTAGTCTATTCCAAATTCAATAATTGAATTTACTTTTTTCTTTAAATTTTGACACTGAAGAGGAGAGAGGGGAGAGCAGAGTATATGTATTTTATTTATCTGTATTTAATTATTTTCCTACGTTCTGAGGACCTCACTGCCACTGTCCAAGCTTGCTCAGCCCCGGCAGATGAACCTCAGGATTAAAGGGTGGGCTCAGTTCAGCGCACGCTGTGTCTCACCTAAAAAATCCATTGTGCAGGCTCGAAGGGTAAAGACCTTTCCCAAATCTTCGCTCGCGAAGACTGGCCAAACATTAATTATTTTAATATAATTATTTATTATATCTGTCTTTACAGAAAGACGTGATGGAGTTCTGGTGTATGAAAGAATCTTCAATCAACAATAACAAAAAAAGTAAAGCAGCATTTTGTGTGACCAGCTGAATTGAGGTGTGTCATTTAATGTGAACACTTTTATTATATTTGCAATAATAGTTAGAATCATCAGGATCCCATACACTGACCAGGAGGACTAACCAATAGAGCACTAAAGATTTATTCAAATAAAGACGCCTGGCACGGTTCTCTAATTTGGTCATATTATTTTATTCCTCATGTCTTCAATGAAAAAAAACCCAACAGTTACATCAATAGTAAAGTTTTTGGGTTTGAGATTATCTTCCTTTTAATGGATATTCCAAAAAAAGTACATGTATTTTTGCAGTTGTATTTCTATATTAATTTCCAACTAAAAGATTGGATTAAGACTGTCCATATATACTTGACTGGACACTTTCTGAATTTTAAGTTGTCCGTTTCTTTAAATGACTATGGGCCTCTTAAAGACAGTCATACATTGAAATGATATGACACTGCTGCTTTACCCAGTATGCAGAGGAATGTTTGGTATCCACATCATTGGATGTCTTCAATTTAGAAACATGGAATGGCCAAATGTGCTCCTGTCATGAACATGAAAGCATTAATTCACTGTGATGCTCTTCTTTAACAAACAACATTATTGCATCTTCCTGTTTCATAATAATTTACTAAGTTTGATGAAATCTCACTGAGTTATACCAGCACTTTCACTTCCACTCTGCACCTAAGAGTCACACTGCAGAAAGTTAGAGAAGATGTCCTGTAATTCTGCATGCGTAGTTTGAAAAGTCTGGGATCTGATCTGCCACTATACCAATACATAAGTTTACTTATGTTGCTGTCTTGAGTATAAGCCTAAATGCAAGCACGTGTCCAACCTTACAGACATAGAGATGTATAAAACAATACATGGTTTCTCAGCTCCTTACTGGATCCCTCTAGGGTGATCGACTTAAATTTCAAACACTGAGTCTTTTTCAGGTTTGAAACAGGTTGAACAGTTTCACCAGTTCCCTCCAGATCTTGTATGTCTTGAAGAAGGACAAGAAGTTCTGTTAGCTGTGGAGGGGCCAGCTGTTCCCAGCCTCCCGTGACAGAAAGGCAGGCAAGGCACAGCTCATGTTCTCTGTCAGCTCTATACCTCCTGCTTTCTGGTGCTACAAGGCTTTTTGTATTTTACACATATATATGCAAAGATATAAGAACACAATTTCCTGCAATGCAATACAGTGCTCTTATTTCCAGTCATCAGATCCCTCAGTCTTGCCACACAGCTAGCAATTTACTAGGACTTCCTCAGGAAACGGAGAAGCATGTCAGCAAATGACTTTGTCAGAGCCATCAAAAGGAAAATTGCTAAATCTCTTTTGCATAACTTGGTGCATGCATAATTCATGGCCCTTCATGGGACAAAGATGAGTCCTGAGTTGTGTCTCCCAAGCTGTGCTGAAAAGGACTATTCAGTCTCAGCACAAATACTACACACTCCCTGTAAGGCTCAGAAATGCCACTGTTATCTGGATGTATATCCAGCTACTGTCAGCCATCAGAAAAAACTTCTTATTCTCAGTATTATGGAGTACAGTTCTCAAGGAGACTGAGCAGCTCAGTGAGGGTACAATATGAAAGCTTTTGTAGATACTGGAGCCCTTGTTACTGTGAAACTGACCTGGTATCTTATTGCGTTGGGTCTACAAGGCAACATTTTGGTTGCTGGGGTGAACTGCAAGGACAACCTCTGTGAGGAGGGCTGCCCCAAGGAGTTCAGTCAGCTCCAATGGACACACTGCAGCCAAAGTGGTGGCACCTCTTGGACAATTTATTTAAGAAATGGTAAAAAATGCTGCACAACAGTTGGGAGAGAGAAGTGAGAAAAATGTGAAACAGCTCTGCAGACACAAAGATCAGTGAAAGAGGGTATGAGGTGCTCCAGGCATTGGAGCAGTGATTCCCCCAAAGCCCATGCTGGAGCAGGTTTATCTTGAAGGAACTGTGGCCCATGGACAACCTATGTTAGAGCAGTTTGCAAAGGACTGTATCCCAAGGGAAGGAGCCACATGGGAGTACAGGAAGAGTGTGAGAATGAAAACGTGGCAGAGAGGAGCTGTTACAGATTGATCTCAGCTTTCATTTCCCATACCCCTGCACCACTCAGGAAGAGGAGGTAGAGGAGTCAGGATTGAAGGAGTGAAGTCGAGCCTGAGAAAAAGGAGGAGGGTGAACAGAGGCAGTATCAATATTTTGTCTTTGTTTCTCCCCATTCAACTCTATTTTAATTAGTTTTTCCCAACGCTAGTATGTTCATCCTGTGATGGTACTTAGTAAGTGTTCTCTCTATCTTGACTCATGATTTCTCCCCATCCTGTTGATGTTAAGGAGGGAGAAAACAGTTCAGTGGGTATCTAGCAGGCAGTCAAGGCCAACGCATATGGCCAACGCACCATATGCAGTGGAATTTGTCCCTACAAAGAAACAGAACAGTCTGATAAAAGGATCCAGTTTCATTGATAGACAAGTTATAAGGACAAAAATAACTTGTTCACTTAAAATCACAGATTGTAGCAGAAAGAAACAAACAAAAGAGAAAATTGTAAAATTCACATTACAATTTCTCCTTACTCATATTACCTTCTAAGCAAGCTTATGAGCCTCTATGAGCCAAATATTCTCTACAGTTCACACTTAGCATGAACTCACAGAACTTTATCTTTTCTGCTCGTGCCCTCACATACAGCTTAATATTTTCTAGCACATGATGTAAATCGTCTCTTTCTATTTCCTTGCCTTGTAAGACTGGGCAGTGGAGTCTTAAATGATAGTCTGACAGCAGAAGTATCTCTCCTATGTTTCTCTGAGTTTTAGGGTTGACTTAGCTCTCTTTTACTTCAGTTAACAGATTCCTGTCTCTAAGTGTTTCTTTCTACTACAGTGAGTGCTCAGCTCTACAGTCACTAACTTCTAATCTTTTGGTAGAAGAATTAATATCAATAATTTCAGACAGAACTTTTATCCCATCTTGTTGGTAAAACCTGAAGACAGGGATCTATATTTTAATACATGAATGAACTGTCTCAGACAAGGCCTCAAAAATTTGAGAAGGTCCCATTGCCATTCTTTTATCTACATTAGTAGTAAATGGGCTACACAACTAGTGTCCTGAAAAAAGACACAGAAACATGTTCTGTCTTTAGTGTCTTGCTGTAAAATTTCTGCAGTTAACAGTTTGTAGCTTTTTTCTTCTGCTGCTATTGTATCATTTTAATTCTCATTTATTGTGCCTTGCAGGAGTATTTTGAGGATTACATTCTTAGTGACAGTACAAATGCTTGAAAGGAATGAATATATTTTGCATTTTCGCAACTCTTCTCAGCTTCAAAATCACTGCTTTCCACCACTCCCTACATCAAACAGCCAATTGTCACTGTTTTACCCAGCAGTATAGTGCAGGCCTTCTCAGTAGACTTCCCTATGGTTTGTATGTTATATGGTTAAGTACAGAAGGATGATTCCTCTTTCAGACAGAACTCCTGTTTATCCTCCATTTAGTAACTGGAATAAACAGTTCACATATGATTCCTTCAATTTCTTTGGTCTGTTTTTCCCATCAGCAGTAGGGTGAAGGAACAAACCTTAGCTTTTAGCTGACTTCTGCACGCTCCTAGCAGTTCTTCTCGGACCTAGACTATACTAGCTCAAACACTGAAAACACTCAGTTACTTTTTATAAACTTATTTACACCTAAAAGTACTGACGTACTAAAACACTAATCATTAGTATAACCTACCATTATACTACTATAACTCAGAAGGAAAAAGCAGTTATATACAACTTGGACCAAGTGTAACACAGTACATGATTTCATTTGCTCTAGTGAGAGAATTGCATTACTCCAGTACACCAGGCACAATGTTTAAGGTTTTGACCATGTATAATTATTATGTTAGAGTAAAATATATTAGTTTACTAAAATTGACACCTAAGACTGGCATTCCTGTAGCAGAGAGGAAGCTCCAAACATCTGCATTGTAAACGCTTGTAGTATAAGCTATGTCAGGTTGGAATACGAGTAGGGGAAGCTTGTGACTGAAATAGCTGTGCAAACAACAATTCCAGATGTAAATACAGTGTTATATACAGTAGCATACAGCTAAGCTCACTTTATGCTTCTTAACTTCCAGTGAATTACAAAATCTAAGGCTATAGTGACATGTTACCAATAATAGGCACTTTATGCATAGGGCCACGTGACAGCACTTATCAAATGAAAAATTGGTTCGAAGTAATACATGGTGACATAAGAGGGCCTGCAGCACAGAAAACACCTTATGGAAGGAGCTCATTAAGCAAAGTTGCATATTTCATGACAGCTGCCCAGTACAACGCCTTTTGCTGTTGCACTCCACCTGCCATGTGGATCTGGCCAATGCCATACAAACCAGTCCAGCTGGCCAACCAGCTGAATTTTGGAAGACGGATGAGGAATGAGACCACTAGAAGTACATGATACACCAGCAAGCAAACAAGGGAAGAAAGAAAGGTGCCAGTTGAACAAGACTTGTATGATAATACTGTTGCAAACCCTGAAAAAAAAGGCAATCTGCCCTAGAAATGGTATAACAGCTCTCTAAAACACAATTCTGACGTCTTAAGTCTACATGTAGGAGCTGACATATTTTGATTGTTGAAGGGATGTTTTAAGTAACTTTAAACACAGATTTTTAGGAGTATTTCGTAAGGCGACATTAGAGAGTATCTTTAAAGCACTGGTTACTTTCTTTGCCAAACATTACTGACACTCTTCTAGTAGAACTTCCTAATGAAAACCACTCATGTGGTTGAATTGACTTTATTTACTTTTTCATTCACTATCTTGTTCTGCAGTAACTTTTGAAATCAGCTCGCAAGTTCAACCCAATCTATCAAAAGTGTTGGGATTTTGAAAGTACAAGTGTGTGGTTATAAACTAAGGTCTAAATGAATGCCCTGGTATCCACTGGTATCCAACAAAGCCAAGTCAGCCTCCCCCTGCCTTTACCCTGTCTTACCCTGTTGCAGCACAGCACAGTTAGTAGACATGAAAAGGAACCTGAGGAGTTGAAGAGTGAGAAAGATTAGGAAACAAAGATTGAGATGGTGTTATATGGAACACAAGTGGGCAGAAATAAAGATCTTAGCTAGCTGTTCCTGGAACACTTATTTGTCTTCTTTCAAGTACTTGTAGATTGTCAGATACAGCATGGTATGAACCTGCAACAAAGGTAACTAGTCTCATTCCGTAAACAAACAAAAAACCCGTATGTACTACCCAGTGTGCTTATGACTGGGTCTGCTCATGTCATCATGTTTTCTTTTCTAAAAAACAGCCAGTTCTGTTTTTAATTTAAAGCTCGAATGATTTTAAACCAAAGTGCTCTTCTGAAATAAGATTTTCAAAGTGATTGGCAAGAATCAAAATATGATGTATCCAGTCTTAGACACTGCAGCTGAACACATATACTTTCCTAGGTAACTGAAACACTATAAATAAACATTGCAAGAAAGTACAACCTGTCCTAAAGAAAAAATGGTGGCAAGTGGAAATATAGCTTGAAGATGGTGGTATTGCTCAGCAATAGCTTCGTAGAGGTCATTGTTAGAATAGCTAACAATTTCTACCATCAGCAACAAAGAAGGCTTTACTAGACTCCAAAATAAAAGTAGCAAGAAATGTCTCTGATCTCTTCTGGCCTTTTGGCTTTTGCATGTACTAAGCATGTTCACTCACTGCATGTTTCCCCTGCTCCCCCCAAAAAACCAACAAAACCAAACAACCACACTGCAAAACAAACAACCACAACAAAATAGTAACAAAAGCAAACCACCCAAAGACCTAAAACAACCAAGTCCCTCATACGGACATGGACTAGGGCTACAACTTTTATTAATTACAGCAACAGCTGTATTGCACATCCATGAGCAAAACAAACCAAGGCTGTTGAAAACAGAAGTGGGGAGAATTGAAAGCATAGACCAAAAATAAATATATTCATAACAAACCAAAGTCATCCAATATGCTATAACAAATGAAGGCTACCCACATTCCATTCATATCAGAAAATGTCTTTCTCTTCCAGACACACCAAAACTACAGGAAACTAAAGACTGGCAATATCATCAAATAATGATGATAACAAAGGTAACTAAGAAAAAACAGTCTACTTCTTTCATTATCTGAATCCAAACCACAGCAAAACAAAAGAAAAATCTAGAATTGACTGCATAACAAGCATTTCTTCTCAATAGAAAAGTTCCATATTTATTTTTAAAATCCTCTGAAAGAGTTACTATGACCGTTCTGACTTAAAATAAAAAGGCTATAAAAATAGTATGATAACAAGAATACAGACACATTTAAAACTAGCATTTGACAATTCTTTACACAAAGACTACTCGTGGCTTGAAGAATCATTACTGTAAGATTCTTTTTTAACTCTAAACACTATAATCAAAATTTTTATGCACAAACATTTAAGGGGTTACTGTGATTAAGTAAGTCTCTAGTAAATAATTTCTGTCTCCTGCTCCAGAACATAGTCTAAAGCAGCTTACTGTAAAAAAATAGTCACAGGTTTGTCTTTACATTGACAATACCATGGGTTATCACCTAAGCAGCAGAAAAAAAGTTTGCTTCAAACTCAGTTTATAATAATAATGGCCAGTCTTCGCGAGCGAAGATTTGGGAAAGGTCATTAACCCTTCCAGCCTGCGCAGTGGATTTTTTAGGTGAGACACAGCGTGCGCTGAACTGAGCCCACCCTTTAATCCTGAGGTTCATCTGCCGGGGCCGAGCAAGCTTGGACAGTGGCAGTGAGGGTCTCAGAACGTAGGTTTGTTTAGAGTGACCTTCTCTTAGATGGATTGCCTTACAGGGCTGACGAGCTCCATCTGCCCGGGGGGCTGGGAAACAAACCCGGGTTGCAGCGGTGAGAGTCCTGCACCCTAACCACTAGACCACCAGAGGCCCCAAACTCAGTTTACACTTTTGTTAGCTAAACATTGAGAAGAAAACATTAATAGATACTATGCATATAAAGCAGGCAAAGTCTCCAAGAAGCCCAGAAGCTGCTTTTTGGAGATATAATGCCTCCAACAAATCAATAGTAATTTAGACAGACCTTACAAAACAGTAGTTTAAAGAAAACTGTGAAAGTTTCTTAGCTGTCCTGATGGATGCTAACTTTAAAGTCTCACTATAACCATTTAAATGCCACTGTTTAAACTATTTCTCTGATCTTCTCAGCAAAATATTCAGCCAATGCTGCATTGATCCAATGTTTCTGTTGAAATGTTCTAATCAGATACTCTATTCAGACAAGGCAGCAATCTGTTCAAACTTTACCTGATAGTACTATAGATCAGGTATAAGTAAAGCCTTGAATCATGCTTGTCCAGTTACCAGTTTGTTGTTCACTTTAATTAAACTCATACAGTTAAGAAATTTTATGCATACACATACCAGTTGAAGCTGGGTTTTTTAAACTTGAAAATCATTTAATTGAAGATGATGTACTGACATATTTTTAAAGGAATTGCACAAATAATTTAAGAAATTTACAATTAAATTATGAAAAAAACCATACTTAGTTGGTCAAACTTAGCCAATTTATTTAAACTAGTCACCAGTTAATATTTTCTTCCATAATTTCAGTTTCTATGCACTGCATTTAACAAACCTACCTGCATTTTAAATATTAAGTACTGACAGATTAATGAAATTTAATTCTAACAAGACTTTGTATCTTACACAAAATTCTTCTGACATAACTACTTCTGATCAGCTGTATGTGTAAACAAGACCTAAGCAAGTACCAGACTTAACCCAAACTCATTTCTAACAAGGCTAGTCTGAAAATGGCCCACAGGCTAAACTGACAAAAAGTTTAGACTAGCTTTTTCCTCCTAGAACTGAACCCATTTATTTTTCTTTTAGCTAATTCTATAAAATAAGTTATTTTTTGTTACCTTTGTTTTCTTCTCAATCTCCATAATCTTTAACACTGTTCAGCTTGCTGGGTGGTGAGGCCCCAGTGAGGAAGGGATTCTGAGCATGGTAAAAAAAAAAAAAAGAGAGAGCTAGCAGAGGTGAAGAAGTCAAGAAAGATGTAGTATTTAAGTCATAGGATAATGGCTTACATAAACTGTTATTTTTTTTTTAGTAGAAGAGAGAATGTAAAATAAAATAGAATAACTGTAGGGGTAAAAAATTAATGAAAAGAAGCAAACTAGGCTATGCCTGCTGCATATAATGTCTGCTGAAGAGAAGGAAAATATTTGTTAGTGTATTATATCTCGAGTTGTTGTATTTGAGCTCTCTGGGACATGTTTTAGAACTAACTGAAGGGTAGAAGGACAAAATCAAAGTACGGTAAGGCAGTTGTTCAGAAAGAAGAAAAAGCGAAAAACCAGTATATAACTTCTTGCGTAGTAAAAACTTAAGGATATTTCTTGTATCCATCTTGCCTCACTAAAGATTGTTAGATCCAGTATTTAAAGCTTCCCAACTTTATAATGGAGAAAGCTTCTTTGTCCAGAAGAACTTCTAAATGTTACGAACAGAACTTTTCTTAACACAAAGACTTTTCTTAAACATACTGTGTTTGCTTATAAATATAAATGCTATGATAAACATGAACGACTACCACTATTAAAAAGATACATTAAGGTAAGTAGCCTGAACACATAGACATTGAAATGGATTATGCTAATTGCAAAACAGTGCACCTGTCTTGGACAGTGTATTGATTATGTTTTGTCTACAAGCAAAAATCCAACTCATGAACAGCTATGGAGTGAGGTATGGGGTAAATCAGTGACACCTTAGGCACAATAAATATTCTTGCCCACATCCTGGTGAGGTACAGAAACTTGTAATACAGTTTCAGAAGAAGACAGCTTATTCCCATGGGTGGTAGCTTTCTGTAATAACAAAAAGCTTTGTCCCTCTGTCCTTAAAATGTTGTGTGTCACATTTCTCTCTTGATGCAGACTGAAGGCTGTGTGTAATAGAAGTCAGTATTACTTATGTAATAAGGTGTAAAATGCTGCTAAGATAGGAATATCATCCATCTGGGAAAGAAAGAATTGGTTAAAGATGCGATATGAAGAAGTTCTGATGTGAAAGAAAAGCCCTTCTCTCACACAGATGTGGAGAAAGATCTCTAGATACTGTTGTGACAATTTTTAACCACTGTAAATAACAACTGCTGCATGTGCAACTACGCCGTGACCCAGTTCAGAAAGTTAAGGGACCAGAAAGCAATTGGTTTTGAGTGGGGCTAGTTTTTGGCTCATATGGCAGACAAGGATGGAATCACAGCAGTTCTAACACCAGTTATTTAAACCACTGTGAAACCATACCTTCAAAAGGGATTTCCAAGGCAGCTGAGAAACTCTACCAAAGGAATCTAGCTGAAGGAAACCAAAGAATCCAGGAGTAAAACATAACTAAACATGTAGATGTGCTGGTTTTGGCTGGGATAAAATTAATCTTCTTCACTGTAGCTAGAATGGGGCTATGTTTTGGATTTGTGCTGCAGTGATGATAACACAAGCATGTTTTAGTTACTGCTGAGCAGGGCTTACACAGAGTCAAGGCTTTTTCTGCTCCTCACCCTGCACCACCAGTGAGCAGACTGGAGGTGCACAAGGAGTTGAAAGAAGACACAGCCTGGACAGCTGATCCCAACTGACCACAGGGATATTCCAGACTACACAGCATCATGCTCAGTACATAAAGCTGGAGGGAGGAGGATGGGGAGACATTTGCAGTGATGGTATTTGTCTTTCCAAATCACCATTACATGTGATGGGGCCCTGCTCTCCTGGGAATGGCGGAACACCTGCCTGCCCATGGGAAGGGGTTAGGCAAATTATTTTGTTATTAATTACCTTAATTTAAAACAGTTACTTTCATTTTGAGACTCTTGAATTTACACTTCAGTCCGTTGCTCCTGCAGAGCTTGTCTATCACAAAATATTCTCGTTCAAGCTGATTTGGGCAAACTTAAGTGCCTCAGTAAGAAACATAGTGTAATTATATCCTTGTAAATTTTGAAGCAGTTTTCTTGTCTGACCAATTCCTAATGCAATTTTTTTAATTCTACAGGTATATTTTTTTCTCTGCCATCCCCCACTGAGATTTTGTGGTAATTTCCTACGTAGTGCTTGAGAGCTGGGCTCGTGTGTATGCTTCATCTGGCCTCTGCAGTGCCTCAGTGCATGACAGCCAACTCCACACTGGACCAGGTGGGCTGAAGGTTCCTTGGTAGTCTCCAGGAAACTCCAGCAACTCAGTTGAAGGGTAGTGGGTACATCAGCTGTCCACACTCCACTGAGCACTGTTCACCCTGGAAGGGCAGCCATGAGGTAAGCTATAGGCCCAAGAGGTCTCCAGCTGACAGACTGTGGCTCTGATGTTGGGTCCTGGCCAACACAACTCTTCAAGCTTGAACTGATTTGACAGCTGCTGTGACCACCTTCCTCTCGTATACCCACACGGTGACTGGCTTCCTTCAAGCTTCCCTTCGTTGATGAGCAGTGTTGTCCTGGTGATCTGACTCCTTGCACCCTTGCAGGTGTTCAAAGGTCTGGTGCCAGACGTCAGGCCGTCAGGCGACGGCCCTGCCCGGACTCCCTGCGGACGAACGGCTAATCCTCTTGCAGCGACAGAGCCTTATGACCGGGTGTGCCTGCACCTGGCAGAGGGCAGGTAAGCTGCTTCCTCTTCCCAACGCGGTGTTGTTTACAGCACGCCCTCATTCAGCTGCTACTTTCCTTTGCCGCCCTGGGAGGTTTTGGGCACGCAACTTAAACGACTTTTTTTGTGTGTGTGTTTTTTGGGGTTTTGGTTTGGTGTTGTTTTTTTTTTCTGACAACTACCGGGAGTCTCGTTAAACTAACGCTGACCACTTTGCAAGGCATGGGCGTAGGTCCGGGCGTATCTCCTTGGACTCAAGGAGGAAGGCCAGCCCCCATCCAGGGTACAGTGCAAGCCCCGATACCACTTTTGACAGCGCCGCTGGACTGAGAAACGCGGCCGCGTTTGTCGCCGGGCTGTGATTGCACACCGACAAACCCCAAACAACCTCCCGCGCCGCGTAGCGCGGAACCGCGCCGGGCTGCGCTCGGGCCATGGCGCCCCTTGGGCCGCGCCCTGAGCCCGCACACCGCCATGGGAGCCCCTTCCCCGCGCCAGGCTGGGAGGGAGGGACGGCAGGATGGCGGGCGGGCGCTGCCGCCGAGCCCCGCTAGCTCCCCGAGCGCCCGGCCGGGGCCCACCTCCGCCGTGCTGTGCGAGGCCCCGCGGCGCGGCCCGCCACCCCCGGCCGAGGCTCCTCCTCCCGCTGCCGGTCGGTCCCAGGGCGCAGGGCTGACATCACGCCCGGGGTTTCCATCCGACCGCGGGAGGGGGAGGCTGCGCGGAGCGGCGGCGTGATGGCGGCGGTCGGCAGCACTTAAGAGGAGGCGGCGGCGGCGGAGCAGAGAGGCGCCCACTCCGGTTCTCCCTGCGCCCCTCCCAGCGCGGCCCAGGCCCCATTGTTCGAGCGGCAAAGCGAGCGAGCCCGCGGCGCAGGCAGCGCAGAGCCGGCGAGAGGAGCGGCGGCCACCCAGGCCCCGCCGCGGCCACGGGAGCCGCCCGCGACACGGAGCTGCGTACGAGATCCCCGCGGGGCGCAGAGCGACCTCGGGCCGGGGGCTCCCCGGGGAGGGTCGGGCCGGCCGGGCCCCGCGCACCGCAGGTAGGCAGAGGCCGCCATGCCTCCTCCGCTGCCTCCGCCGGCCGGGAGCCGTGCAGCTGCCGGGGATGGGAGCGGGCGGGGGGGCGGGCGGTGCGGAGGAGATGCGGCCCGAGGCGCGCTGCCGGCCGCGGAGGGGTGGATGCCCGGCGCCGGGCCGGGTCCTTGGGCCCGCTCGCTGTTGTCCGCGGAGGGAGGGAGGGATCCGCTGGGACCGAGACGGCCAGTGGGGTCGAGCTGCTCCCGCTGGCTCCTGCGGGGGGAGCCAGTGCGGAGCCGCCCGGGCGGCCGGAGAGCGGCCGCGGCTCCGCTCCGGCCGTGGGGGGCGCCGGGGGAGGTAATCGTGGAGGGCGGCGGCGGCGGCCTTGGAGGCGCTGCCAGGGAGCGGCGGCCGCGCAGGCCGCGCCGAGAGTGGGGCAGGCGGACGGCCCTGCCCGGACTCCCTGCGGACGAACGGCTAGGGATCGGGATCAGCGGGGAGCGGGCGGCGGGGAGAAAGTTTTGTCGCCGCCCGCGGTGTTCCCCGGGGCGCTGCGGGTGCGGCGCTGTCCGCGCGGGAGCGGCCAGGTCGCCGCCGTCGCCTCCGCGGGATCCCCGAGCGCGCTGCGCGGCCCCGCCGGGGCTCGGAGCTCCTTCTAGTCGCTCTGCCCTCGCTCATCGCCATTGTTCGCAGGCCGGAGCGGCCCGAGCGCAGGGCAGCGCCCGCCCTTCAGCGAGGGTTCCCCCTTCACCGCCGAGGTTGGGGCTGTGGCGTGTTCGAGCGGAGCACCCCGGGGCAGGCAGACCCTAATCACCTTCACACCCTTGATTCCGAGGGCGCAACTCTTGATCTGATTATCAGTGAGTTTATACTTGCGGCCCATTTCCCGTGAGCCCAAACTTTCTCTGGGTTCACCGGATACTGACTGCAGCGATCTGACTTAAGATACGCATGTATGTGGAATAATTATCATTCCATCTGTGAGATCTTGCTGGTGTGATTTAGTGGGGACTCTTGTGTTAAACGGGACAGTCTTAATTTTCCTGCTCCTGCCCACAGGTGTATGTAAGTATTATGTATGTACCTGGAAATGCCTCCACTGTGTTTTATGTATGAAATACATTTTACTAAGCAAATCTTAGCTGAACCTTAATATTTATGGGTTTTTACCTACATGTACAAGTAGGCATTTTTTTCTTTAAAATTTAGATTTACTTTGTTCTGAAGTCAATACTATGGCAAAAGTTAAGACATGCGGTATAGTACGAATATGCAGTAAACTGTTCTTCTCACCCTGCAAAAGCTAAAGAAAATGTAATTTCCATAACATTTCCTATTCTGCAGCTAGTGGTTTGTCAGAAATCACCATCTTCATAGCATCATCCGTGAAAAGTTTCATAAAGAAGCATAATGGCATAAAGAAGTGTATGTTGGGGCCCAGATGCAGTCAGACAAAAAGCTGGACAGGTTTTCTATGCCTTTTTTATATTTTAATTAGCTCTTCCATTTTTTTAAAGTGTAGCTAATAAAAAGACATGGTTTTTGTTTGTTTTCACAGCAGGAAAAACAATTTTTTTTCTCAGACAAGAAAATGGTGATAAAATGAATCGGCAATGAACAGGTAGCACAAAAAAAGCTGGTTTTGAATTACAGACATGATGTCAAACATGCCCCCTTTCACTGCTAGTGAAAAAACCAGCTTATTTTTGGTATCTCTTTAATTGCAAACATACTTTAAAATTGTGTTAATGTTTTTCTTTACTGTCTTAGGTATTTTTGGAGAAGTTTTGAATACCCAGTGAGAACACTAAAGCAAACACGTACAGAGTCTGGAAGACGTACAGAGTACCAAGAAGTGGATTCCTAATATCCACCTTGTAACCTGAGTGGACTTTTATTTATCTTTTATACTTCTTACTATTTACAATGAATGGGCACAGTGATGAAGAAAGCGTAAGAAACAGTAGTGGAGAGTCAAGGTAAGCACTCACTCATTTCAGTTATTCTTGACTATATAGTAGGCTCCTATACTTTGTTTACTAAAACTAGTTTATATTTGAACTTAGTGCTAAAGCTTCATGGTTAACAAGTGGATCATAGTTAGGAGGACTGGACATGCTTTCTTACAGGTGCTTCATCTGCTTGTTACATTCACATGGTTTCAGCTAAGAATGGGAATGATCTTGTATACATGTTACATAATAAAGCTTAAGAAGTATTAAAGCCACGTCAGCATCCAACAGAATAGTATTACTCTTCTGAGGAAATAAAGTGTGTGAAGTGTCAAAAGTGGAAACATTGAATTCAAATGTTAAACTAAAGCTACCGTCTATAAAGTGCAAGGCACACATGCCTAGTATGTGTTGTATAAACCCTAACTAGACTGTCTCTAGGTGGGGTAGTGATTTGTTCAGTTTTTGGTAAGGAGTACTTACCAAATGATTCTGTTAGTACTAATGATTCTGTTAGTCTTCAGAACTGTCACAGTAGTATAACTGCAAGTGCTAACATTGTATTTGTGAAAGTGAAAGTACTCTTTCGAGTTGTGTTTTTAACTAAAAAAAATAAAAATCAGTCCTCTAATGTCGAATTACACTCTTACAGCAAGTGCTGAGGGTTCACATGTCCGGAAAAGCCTGATTAGAACATCCTCGCATCCATGCAGAGTGACAACCAATTTCTAGGGGTGGAATTAAGTTCTTTTACTAGAATGGTTCCAAGTTCAAAAAGTCCCTCCTGCGCTACAAAGTTTAGATTTCTAAAACTTAAATATGATGAACGCTAAAGGTTTAAAAGTCAACTTGCAAATAAAAGGTGGGGTTTTGGCTTCTATTCTAAGAGGTGATTGTGACCATGCTGTTTTTCTGCCCCGCTCTCTGTCTGATCACAGCCTGGTGAACTGGTTAGCTAATTCTGTCAGTCAGAGGGTCATAATGAAAACTATGTTCTGCAGACTTTGTGGAAACTTCCAGTTGCGTAGAGAGAGATCTAAATTATTGTCTCAAATAAAGAAGTGCAAGAAGAACATAGTTGCCAGCTGATCATGTGCTAGCCATTAAGCTTGCAACTTACCACAGTGTTTGATGGACTGGGAAGAAGGGGAAGAAAGAAGTGTTTTAAGTGACGCTAGGTGCAAATCGCAAGAAAATCTATCAACAGTAAAACAGAAAATACTTTAATAATTCTTGTGTATTTTTATGTCAAGTTTCCTGGTGTACACAGGATTGTCCCAGAAAGACAGTAAACTTTCAACCTTGTGAATAATTTGAATGTTCTAATACATAATAATTTTTGAAAATGTCTGGTTTCATAAAAGTTGATATTGTTTCAGTTAGCAAACAAGTTTGAAGTTCTTCTGGTGAGGGGCAAAATATTCCTTGTTACTTAAACCCAACCAAACAACAGAAAATTCCAACAAACAGGAACTTACCCAGGACAAATCTGATGATTTTGTGTGTGAACTTACTACTTGAAACAAGGCACCTTGCTAAAGATTTGTGGAAAAACTATGTTGTATTGAACTGTGACTGCCCATAAATACCAGTGTATCAAAATTATTTAAAAGCTGTAGCAGTTCAAAAGACTAAAGAAGTTAAATGTCATGAAGTTCTCAGCAGCTTAACGAAAAGTAGGTATCAGAAGGATACACAGTACTCAAATTTTGATAGTTGCCTGTGGAGCGAGACTTTGTCCTTCATCTTAAATGTCTTGCTGAGCACATTTTAAAACTTTAAAAAGATTTAAAATGCAAAAAACTATTTTTTTCCTGGGCTTGTGTCCCTTGTTAACCCCATAGCCTAATTCACAGGCAAGTCTTGGAAAGCTTACTTTCATGTTTGACATGCATTATCAGGAAACCATTCTCGTAAATAATATGTGAAAACTTTACATTTTACATGATGGAACTCTGTCCTATCTAACCTAGTTCCCTTATTAAAGTAATACAGAATATCCTTATATGACTTGCCCTTGGTTTTTAGTCTTTTTTTCTTTTTAATTTGTAGGTTTCCAGTACTCGAGATGGTTTTCACTCCAAGGGGAGTTGCCTTAGCAAGCTGCAGACAGATAGCTAACTGTAACTTGGGAAGTGATGCGGTAATTAGCCTTCAAATCTGAAAATGTGAATTTTACAGAATGGAAGTAGAGGTCACTAACAGAATATGTTTACTAAGCTTCTAGTGGTCCCATTCCATGCAGAATGCTAGAGAGGGAAGCGGAACAAGTGAAGAAAGCAATTGAGAACTGCTAATGGTAGTAAATTGCAAAGAAGATCGAATTCAAAAATAAGTAGGATAAAAGAAGAGATGAAGGCAAAACCAGTGATAATCTGGGCAGCGGCATTGGTGATAACTACAAGAAGTCTTTGAAAACTTGTGTCAATTTACAAATTTAACACTTTAAAAGTGCAGTAAAACCATTCACCAGCCTTTCGTGTCTGGTGTAAACTCCTGTGGCTGTCCTTCTGGAGTGACAGTCTTGATAATAAATACAACCTGATTTAGGGGAGCCACCATCATAACTCTAGACAGTTAAGCAGTGGATCAGGGCTGCATTTGCAAAAATACACAGGCAGAGGACACAGCATCATATTGTTTTATGGAAATAATTGTGACTTGCAAAAGGTGTGGAAAGTCTCTAGTATTCTCAGCAGTACAAGGGCTGGAGAAGGTTGATCATAAACCTTCGACTATGCATGGATCTGCTTTGTGGTAAAGAATGGTAGCTCTCCTTAACTCACTGTGGCTGTGAAGATAATTTTTTTTCTGAAGTGTGTGAGAGGAATGACCAGTTTGCAATTCTGCTGCACACCTTGCCAGGGTTGCATGTGTTCATCTGTCTGCTAGATGACTAGAAAACTTTCCCTTGTTGCAGGTGTTGATCCTGAAGTTCTGTTTTGTTACAAGTGGAAGAGTGCATGGCCACACTATTTGGACTTTCCTGCCTATTTCAGCAACCTCTGAAGCTCTAGATCAGTACTAGAACCAAACATGATGGAAATTGAAGGCTATCATAAACACTTACCTAGTCTTGTTGGTTGGTGTTCTGATTTTTGTCCAATAATCATGTGGATTCTATTCTCCAACTTCTTGTTTACTTGAAAAAACTACTCTAGTATTTTTAAGTAGCTCAAGGTAAAATATGAAAGGTACTGTTCGTCTGGAGAGCGAGTGTAGACACAGAGAGTTTACAGCAGTACTCTGCGAAGCTGACTCCTAAGCGAAGCATCTTTGTATAGTGTTCTTGAAAAGAGCTCCATTACAACCTTCAATATGAATAAATACATTCAAGTTATATAGTAATAAGAAAGCTTAATCAGCAAGGAAGGGCAGTTATGCCTGAACTGCAAGGTAAGTACCAGGTAGAACAGGGACTGCAGCAGTGAAACATTGGTGCTAATTGAATAACAATCTGATTTCCCATCTCATTGCTCTTCCTGTGTTCTTGCAGACCAACATATAGAGGCCTTGATGAAACCTTCCTTTCTGTAGGCAGTAAGACATGTGCTCAGTGCAGTATAACTGGATGGTAGCTACCTGGGATGTAGTTCTCCCATTTTTGCAGTAAGCAGAGGGCAGCTGCTAACACCAGAGACTTCTACAAGTGTTTACACACTTAAAAGTCATTGCTAATAGAAGATAGTAATTTCAGTGGGTTTAATTCACTTTGTGGATTGAATAGTCTGTGGACCACAAAAGGTAATTAAGTGAAGACCAAAGACTTTGTCAGCAGGTTTCAATTCGCTATATAAATTCATACCTTTCATAAGAAGGAAAAAAGATATGTTAAAAGTCACGACTTTAGGTTCTTGCTTTCCTGAAATGTAATTGGGAGTTAAAACAGAGATTGACCAAGCAGAATTATGCACTGGATTATTTTTGATAGTAGTTTAATACATAATAAAAGTCTGTGTATACAGCAAGAGAGACCATATACATAAAACTATATGTGTGTAGATGGATACTTACTGCACAGGATTTCTCAGATCCACAAAAGAACCTGAATGGTAAAGAAAACTATTGGTAGAACTTACTGTAAACAGCTAGTGACTAAAGCAAGCTCCTCACTTCTGTTAGCAGTATTTTTCCCTTTAATTAGCAAATTGCTCTTTTATCAGGAGTGATCTCTTACAGAATTGAGTGTACTAAAGCATGGTAAGGTGTCACTGTCCAAGTTAAAACATCTTTTGACTTCTTTTTGGAAGAGTTTGGATAGAACATGTATTAAAACCCGAGTGTGGTTTTTGGTGTGGTGGGTTTTGGTGTGGGCTTGTTTGTTTGTTTGTTTGTTTGTTTGTTTGTTTGTTTGTTTGTTTGTTGGGGCTTTTTGTCTAGAAACCTTTCCAGCTAAAAGAAGAAATTATAACTCATGATCCAGATGTGATCATACACATGGTTTTAAGTTTGGCTTTGGGACTCCTGCTGAGTTTATCCAGGTCCTGGTTATAGTCTAACCTAACTGGATGGCAGATACCTATTCCACATATTATAGATGCAATTCCACCATTCTGTGAGTTTCACAATTTTAGCTGATGTAAGCTTTTTGCGTTCCTCAAAACAGAGTGAGGTTCTGTGAAACAGGCAGTCTATACACCAGACCTATTCAGATGTGGCCCCTCAAGTGGCTTCTTTTTTTCCAGTTAAATTCTGTTTAATACTTTTTTGCTGGTGGTCTGCAAGGAGCTTCTGGGAGAGACATCGTGGTGTTGCGTCTCAGTCCAGCTGCATATTGAAGGTTGCTCTTAAGATGTGTGACTTGTGTCTCTCAAAGACTTGCAATGTGGTTCATAGCATCGTGAAAGTTGGTAGGTAATCAGCAACATTTGGTAGATTGAACATAATACTCTTCGTGCCCTCTGTTTTTTATTGGCAGTAAGAAATAACATAAGTCATCCTTATGCATCTAAGTCAAACAGTGAAGATTTCTTGCAAAAAATAAAATTAAGAAACCCTCCACTTACATGATATTTGCCTAAAGCAACTTGCTTGTGAACTTGCAATTTTAGGAGTTTGGTACTTAGTCTGTTAACTTCTGTGCATTTCATATTCAAATGCTTGCCTGTCTTCAGCTTGTTTTAAAAGAAACTGACAACCAAACAAAAACCAGATAGTCCACTGTAGTCTCAGATGCTTATCAAAGGCCCTGCAGAAAGTAATCTCTTTTTTCGTATGTTGAACTTTATTTTGCATGACTTGGTACTCTCCTGCTGTTCTTGAAAAAGGACATTATTAAGGTAGCTTCACCTGATGAATGCACTTAAAATCTGTGACAATAAACTACCCGCTCTTGGATTCATTATTATCCTAGACCTTACACGGGAGCTTAAATGCTCAACCAGTTCTTTTGCAATGTGACTTGTTCAGCTTTCCATTTTAGGATTTATATTTCTGGTGCCTAGTTCCTCATTGTGTGATCCTCTAAGGGGCACCTTGTTTTAAGGGATAAGCTAGTGAAGCTAAACTTAAGACTATTGAAAAGAACTAATGGCTCTGTGTCAGGATATTTGCTTTAAGCCTGTCATCTCCCCAAAACATTCCCCTTTTTCATTTTAAGGGGTGGTAGTTTGGAAAAAAAGATAATATTTCATATTTGTTTTAACCTTTTACCTCTTCTGATACCTTCATTAAGCTATGGTGCTTTCTTTCAAAAGAGTCTGCAAATAAATACTGCATTCAGGCATGCATTTGTTGTGAATATGTAGGGACTAGCCAGAAACAGTGTTTATAAAAAAGAACAGAAAAATTCCTTCAGTGTGTCAGACTTCCATATCAAATCAGATTTGACATGTGCTGTGTACAAATGCAACTATCAAGGGCTAGAGGTAAGAGGTTTCTTAATATGTCCTGAAGGGTGCTCTTTCTAGAATTTATACCTCAGTTTGTCAACATGCATGAAACTATAATTTTTCATGTAGAAATTCCATCCTGAGAACTGCTACTCATTTTCAGTGTATACTGTTGCCTGCTGCTGAAAGTTATTAGTGACAGCTGACTTTTTAATCATTGCCGTGGTTTGTTTGCAGGATAGAGAAAAAGTCTGACTGCAGCAGTACTGAGATCATCACTGGTGCTTTATCAGTCATGTTTGTTTCTATTTTCCTTAGCCTTATGATGGTCCACTGTTTTGTACTGTCTTTGTTTATTTTGGTGGTTTTTTGTTTTGGCTTTTTGGGTGTTCATTTTTTCCTTTTCTTTTGAATAAAGTGAATGCAATGTAAGGTTTCTTACTCAGGAGCATACCATTTTCATATTACCTTTTTTTTGTTTAATAAGTGATAGATTTAATTTGCCTGGAGCTGGAGGAGGGAAGAAGGCTTATGTAATGCACAGAAGGACGACTCAGAAAAGCAGTAATTTCATTTTGAGTAATGGAGTTAAGTGTCTTAAAAGAGCATAAATGGTCTTTATTGGTTAATCTTGGTAAACATTTTTTTACTGTATCTATTATATTAACACCACCTCTGTTTTGTAGCCCCGTTGTTTTCATCTACACTTCCTGTTCTAATTTTTATGGTGTTTATAATTTCTTAGGCATTTTGCTTCTTGGAATCCATTAATCTTGGAAGAAGGTAAGGAAAAAAAATGTTGGACCACCAAGTAAAGTTGGTTAGAAGACATCAGCAGTACAAGAACAGAGCAAAAAGTGACACAGTAAAATAGGGTGAATTTGACAAACACAGGTTTATGGCAAACATTCTCAGTTAACTGAGAAAGAAGTCTTGTATGCTGGCTATTTGGCTGATTATGTAAGTGTGGCTTTTCTCCAGAAGAGTTGAATGAAGAAAAGCAGGTTCCAGCTCTGGACTCTCCTGCAGAGAGACCTTCTCAACCAAGTTAGGAAAAGGTGGAGGAGAGAGAAACGTCTTCATTTATGCTAACTGGCTGATAATAGTGTAGGTTTTCTTTTACTTTCTGGTTTTAATCAGGCTTTTGTTTGGAAGAAAGAGGTGGATACAGTTGCACAGACAAAAAAAGGCTGGTTAGGTTGTACTCAAACCATCTCTCTTACTCTACCCTAAATGTCTACGGCAGCATGGTAAGATAACCACTTTTGTGTTTTGCTGAACTGTTTCCAATAGGATCATCTTAAGCAAAGACCCTGGCCTATACAGGAAGAGGAATTGTCAAGAAATAATACACTGTGCATCTCCTTTTCTGCAAGGGGGACTCTGAAGAGAAGGGACTGGAAACGCTGTTCCTGAGACAGTATTTATGTAACAGCATTAAACAGCAGGAGACAGCTAATTGTGACAATACTCTATCATTGAGGAAATATGTAATGTTCCTTGTATCCTACTCCTAGAGATATGATACCAGAATCTTAGTAATGCCAATTCAGGTGATTCATTTTCTGGAGGTCAGTGATGCTGCTTTGCACGAATGGGCATTACTTGTTGCAAGGAAAGTTAGTCAGATTACGGACCCTAGTTAGACTACATCAGCTGACACTTAAAGCTCCTTGGCTAGAAAATAAATTGCTTATAGACTATGTTTCAAAAAACACAGGTGTAAAATTAAAGAATCCCATAGGCAAAAGTGGACAAAAAAGCAACCAAGGGTGTTGTAACGACCTCACAGCTCTTAGCTCCCTGAATTGATGTTTTAACATCTTTTTTGCAGAGCTTAGGTTCTGTTTCTTTAATGCAAGTAAACTTTCTTGCTATCAGACAGAGGGTTTTTGTCTTTAATGCAGCAATGATTTTAAAAATCAAATTTTACTACAGTGTGAAATGTCTTCACTTATCATTTGGTTTGCAATGGTAGCTTCCTTTGCTACTTACAGAAAATACACGTTTTCTTATTTTGCATCTCATTTCCTTTTCAAGGAAGATAAACCATTTCTGGAATTCTGCTGATAGAAGTTGTTAAAATAAGAGATTACTTGTCTTCAAGCTCTGAAAAAGCTTTTAGACCTCTCTCAGAGCTATTATGATTATTTTTGCCTTGGTATATAGCTGGCTGCTAGGGTGTCCGCTTCAGCAGATAGGAAAATTTCAGCTGAGTTACTATAAATATGATGAAACTTCTGGATCATGTTTGTCTTTTCCTACAAACTTCAAAAACTCAATTGCATTTCAAAAACTCTGGTGAACAGGCTCTCTAAGTTTGCAGTGGTGCTGGTAGACAATGCAGTGTGTTGGGAGTTCTGCGTGCTGTTGCTCATTTTCTCAGTCACATCCACAATACCACGCTTCATGGAAAAAGGGAGAAGGTATTACACCACGTAGTAGTTTAAAGACTTGGAAAAGGACTTGCAGTGTGTCACAATTCAATGTGGATGCATGTACTAAAACTGAAAAATGCCAAAGACCCCTTTTTCATTTGAAGTCTGTTTAGCTTTTTTTAATAACTCTCTATTGATTTCTAGTGGCTTGTACTTCAGTTTCAGGACAGGAGTCTCAAGAAATACTGTCTGTTCACTCCTGCTTGTTTTTTCCCCCTCTCCATAGGCACTTTTGAACGTTTATGAAAACAGAGACTGTTTTAAAATGGTTTATCTGTTCTTCCTATTGGTGGTACTGACACCATAGGGGAAAATAAAGAGGGCAGCAATAAAAATGAACACACTGGTGAGGACTGAGTGTGTTTTCAAAGTGTTATAGCTCATACTGTTTCCAGTGGTGTTTGAATTGTGCAAAAATTTCTCTAACTCAGAGCAAGGGTAGGAGTAGTTAAGGAGAAATTCTACAGTTCTGCATATTTTGTTTCTGCCTTCCCCCTTTACTGTGAAGAGATGACATATGTAAATGCTCTTGAATTCTGTGTATGTAAATGTGTGTACCTTTTCTTAAATAATTCCATCTTTACTCTTGGGCTTAGCATCTAGCATACTAGGTTTTAATTTGAATTACTACTCATGTGGAAGAGAGTTGTAGTTAATTCTGCAAAAGGGATTACAGATCTATGTTCATTTTTAATAGCCAAGGCTTGCTTAATATGTCTGGGTTAAGGAGAAATCAAGGCTTCTCTTCCTTGTTTTTTTATCACATAGTGCAGTGATTTCCAAAGTTCTTGTTTTTGCACTCCTATCAATATTTAAGCACACATCTTTAATGTATATATAGTTCATTTATAAATTATATACATGCAGTAATATCTGTACTAGTACCTACATTACAAAACGTACACAAGAAGTAGAAGATTTAGAATTATGAGATAAAGATTAAATAATATTTGAAAATGTTGGGGGTTTATTGGTAAAAAAAAAACCTTTTAGCACTCACTGAAAAAATTATGAAGAATATTCTTATTAATTAAAATCTTGGTTTAACATTTTGTGGTACAGTGGTTTGAAGGTATGGCTCTCCTTTAGGTTTATTTAGGTAAGATAAAAAGAAAATCTTGTTTTAATGACTGACACAGCTGAAGAAGATAGCTAAAGATAAATAGCTTCAGGGGGAAGAAGTGCATTGTTGACTGCGCTTATTAAATCACAGTACATTTTTTTTAAATCATATCAACTACTTGTGTAAAGGTTTTTCTTAAATTTTGTCTAATAAATTTCCATCTACCTTGTCAATCAGTTCTTGCATATTTAAAGCTTTGCAATCCCTCCAGATTAGTGTTTTTAACAAATGGGTTCAAAACCCACTGAAACTTTTTGGAAGATTTTCAAACAGATTAGAAATTTCTGTCTCCCAGCTTTTAAAATGTACAAATACAATAGCATTTATAGGTGACGTGCATTGATTTTGGTAATAAGATGACATAATGATGGAAATATTTCCAAACATCTGTTTTCAAAATGCTATCTCTATAGCATGAGTTTCTTTTGAAAACCAGTTGCTTTTTTTATTGTTGAAGTGTCATCTTCACCTGGAAGGGGTACACAAAGTTTGTTTATTTTTTTCAAAAATGTCTGTTACGTAGCATGCTACTGGTAACAAATGGATTCCACAGAAACAGTCACTGTATTTGAAACACTTCTTTTTGAAACCAGCAACACTCCCAGAGGCCACCAAAAACTAATATTCATGGTCAACAATGCTTCTAAGCAGTTGAACCTCTAATGGTATAAAACTTTCTTATGGTCACTCTTTATCTCGTCACGAAGTATTGTAAGTACTTTACTGTTCAGTGGTCTTGTTTTCATAAAAGTAAGAACATCAGTGACATCCTGTTCTCTTCTTGCCTCCGGATTCTTTGCTGCAATAAATTGCAATGGATGAATTTCATTTGTGCTGCAGTATCTATCACCCTTACCAGATTCTAATTTTTATTCCAGCAACCATATCATTGCTGGTTACATTTTCACAGTTTTTCCATAAAACTTTTTTTTTTAATTAAAGAAATAGTTTACTGTTCATAACATAGCTTCTCTAATACGTTTCCTTCAGTGGCTCATGAAAAATAGTTTTTTGTGTATTTCATTATTGAAAGAGAAAGTAGTAAATACCAGAAGTTGGGACGTGATAGAAGCATCTGAATTTTCATCCAGCTATAGAGCAAACTTCCTACAGTGGATGATTTCTTCTAATACTTGTTTCTTAAGACCTTCACCACTGTTTTCTGTCTGTCTTTCAACACCGTTTGCTGACAAAGAAATGCACTTCAGTTTGTCACTGTAGGTTTCCATGCATTATTTTAGCCATTTTTACAGTAGCAAAAAGTAAATTCTCTGATGGCATGTGGCATGTTTTTCCCTTTATCTTAGGTAAAATAACTTCAGAATTCAGGCTGCTACACATTTATCATTAAACTAAGTGAAATTTCGTAAAGTGCAAGATTGAATATCACATGACTTAAAACCTTGCTGGGAAAAATGAAGGTTTGTCTTTGTGTTCTGGATGGTTAGTTTTCAGATGTCTTGCTGATTGTGATGGCTTCATGCTACCATTGGCCAGTGTCTCAAGGCACAGTATGCATTTAGGGCGAGAGTAATTCTTAGCAGTGGTGGATGTAAATACCTATTTCAGATAGTCTTGATAATTGAAACTTTTTTTAACCAACTTCTTGTCAGATGCCATTAGATTGTCATTGTATTTTACCTTGTAGTGTGACTGATGAAGAGCTTGTACAGGAGGAAGAGGAGAAGTGTCAGCTCTGCCATTTTCTTATTCACTTGCACTCACAGTATTAGTGTTACCTTCCACTGTTTCTTTACAGGGCTCCTTTTAAACCAGTTCTCCATTTTGTAAAGGTTAGTTTCATTAAAGCTAAGTAATACTATCCATAAATACACCTAATCAGGCAGAGGCAGTCTGAAGTCCATCTCACTGCACAGAATAGGAATGGAATGATTGCACTGCTGTCGCTGCTCTGAGTTGTGGAGCACAAACTTCCCTCGGGATCCCACACCTGACACAGGGCTCTCAGACTTGTGGACTGAGTGAGCTTACCAGTGACAAACCATACATTAAATGTTTGTAAAGGTGAATTTGTCGTTGGTTTTGTTGGGTTTTGTTTTTTTTTTTATTTCCTGGGTTGTTACTTTGTTGTGGCTTTGGTTTTGGGTAGATTTTTTTGACTTCATTTGTTTGTTTTAGATAAAAATAAATCTAAATAGAAGTTCCAGTGTGTTCTTCACATATCCTGTTGGTTGTCTTGCACACCTTCTGGTTGTGTGCACCCCTCTTTGAAGACTGCCTTCATGTTCAGTGGTTTGTCTTGTCAGAGAGGTGCAGGCTGGAAGAGCGGGAAGCTGCTTCTCTTTCACTGAACACCTTAAAGGCAAATAGTATAGCTAAAAGATTGGTTCCTTAGAGGATGATAAAGCCTTTAGGTAAATCCTGGCTTTCCTCACATCAATTAGCGGAAGTATGGATTGTCTTTCTCACTAGGGAGGCTGGCTTTCAGAGGTAGATTCTCAGTTAAGTCCTGAGGCAGGGTCACTGGACCCTGCTTTTGTGATAATGGGAAGCAATGACTTGTTAAGTTTTGTGTAGATCAGCACTACAGGTGAAAAAACAATAAAAAGTACAAACAAAGTCCTGGTGATGTTATATCTGTGGAGGCAAAGTGCTAGTAACAGTTGATCTCTGTATGTTGAATTGATATGATATAGTAAACTGCTAGTATCTATGCTGAATGGAAGTTGAAATGGCAACGTGTTGCTACAGTGGGGGTTCAGTAGGACTTTATTTTCAGTGCCTCGTTTCTTCATTATGGACGCAGCTTAAGAGACGTGGCTGGAAAATGCCACAGATACACTTTTCCATTTGTTACAAGGGGAAAGGTAGCTCTTTATTCTCCTCTTCATGCAACTCATCTTCCTTTGTCTCAAACAAGTCTGCATATTCTGGTGGATTTCTTGATTTTTAGAAAAAGCTAGATAGGTCTGTGTTTTTATTTTATTGCTGCTGCTTTCTTACAGGTATTTTGTAAAAAACAAATAAGGCGCTCCTTTATGTCAGTAGCTGATCACTGGTGTGCTCTGGTGTTAGTCTAAAACTAACACCAGAGAGATGAGATAGAAGCAGAAAAAAACCAGTTGGTAATCAAGTCTGTTCTTTCTTTCTGCCTTGTAGATACAGAGCTTTAGAGATAATTAAGTAACTCTTAGGCTGAAAAATTCTAATCAGTTTCTGTTTGAATAGATAGCTACTCCTGTTAGACAGTAGAGGGTTTCGAGTTTTTTTGTTGTGTTAATACAAAAAGGTTTTCTTTAAACTGCCTTTACACAAAATATTATCATGAGAAGTGCTAGACATTTTTTTTTTAAAGGAGAAAAAGGAAGAGGACAGTCTTCACTGAGAAGTATATAATAATTTAATCTTGGCATAAACATGTTCTCTTTTGGATCTTTTCAGTGACTTAAGTGATAAGAAGAAAAATACTAATTTTCTCTCTAATAACGAAAATACTTTATACGCTGAAAACTGAGCACTGGAACTCTGTAGCTCTTAGTGTAGGGTGTGTTTTTTGCCTTAGGCTCTGCATCACTGTTACTGTTCATTCAAAGCCTTTAAATTTCTCAAGAGGAGAGTCTTTTGGTATGTGGACTGGTGTAGTCCACATATCAAAATTTGGGGATTTATAGGTGTTACATATCATACAGTGCTGCTTGGTACTGTCTTAATGGTCTCCAATTTGCCTTTATTGCATATGTTCATGCAGAGTTTACTTATTTATTACTCCACTTCCTACTTCCTTTGCAAACAGGAGCTTTAGGTTTCTGAGTTACAGTGCTGTCTTTGTAGAGTTGTAGAGTGCCTCCAAGTCAGTGTTCTGCTGAAGCCCGGGTTGCAACATTGTATGAAAGGACAAGATAAAACAAACAATCGATTTCTAATCCTCAGAGCTTGTTAGTTACTTTTCCTGTGGCCAGTGATCCACAAAGTTCTTCACAATTCAGTAGAAATGAAGCTGTATTTGTTAATCTTACCTGATTTTTTTGTATGCGCTGTAGTTCTCTGAAGATGTCAGAGAGTATGTGGTGCACATGGGGAAGTGTACAGGCAGAATCTAGTAGTTTCACACATCTGCATTACTTTGGATGATTATAGTTAAAGAAGGCTCTGACCAGCATAGACTAGCCTTGTGTGTTGGAACTCCTCTAGTGCTTTCTAAGAGTTAATTTCAGACTTTTTTTATGCATGTGCGTATACTGCTGTAGCATCCTAAGTTTTGATAAATATTTCAGCAAGTCCTTTCTGTTTCCATAGTTTTAAAATTACCTGCTGCTACTTGGTTTGTCTTTTCACCTTTCCTTCTGCTAATCTGATGCTGACTAAGGCCTTTGAATTTCATACTACTGTTCTTTTCGATTCTGTGTACCAATTAGCTGTTAGTCTCTGGTAGATATCCTGCATTGTCCTTCATATATGATATCACTAGGGAAGCTCTAAACCAGCTGTGGTGAATGTTGCTATTTGTTCTTTGTTCTTGTTTCTTTTCATTTCAGTCCTTTCTCTCCCCATCCCTTTTACTTCTACCTGCAGATTTGTTTTGTAGTCTTGCATTTATTAGTAATGTGGTTGAATTAAAATTTTTACTCTCATCAGATGTTACTGTGATGCAGTTGTATGAGTTTGAGTTGTATGAGTTTGCTTTGTCCAAATCAGGCCAATCTATTGTGAGCAATTCCAAGGATTATGGAATTGCTCTTACTTTGCTGGTCTTTCTCATAAGCCTAATGGGAATTCATTACCAGAATCCCAGCTTTGTTGAGAGCTAGCTGGCAAAATAAGGAGTCTGTGTGTTTTCTCTGAATATTATATGATCCACATCTGTTGGTATTATTTGACAGAGACCTTAGATGATAGCTGATCTCTTCGTAAATAATAAGATTTAGCACTAGCTAGTTTTTTTGTGTCCAACTCTACAGCAAATAGCATTATCCACTAGACTTTTTTTTTATTTTCCTTATCTCAGTCCATTTGGTTTTGAAATTACCACTCAATTCTTCCTGGGAAGAACAACAAACAAAACTTCTCATCAACTGTCTGTCCCTGGAGATGTGCAAGAGCGGTCTGGATCTGGGTGTTCTGGTTTAGTGGTTTAGAGGTTGCAGTCACAGTGCTGGGTGGACAGTTGGACTGGATGATCTTGAAGGTCTCTTATAACCTTGATAATTCTATGATTCTGTCTAGTCAGTGTAATTTTTGCTTACTTATCTAAATAGACTGTAAATTTTATTTTTTCTTTTCTTCCTTGTTCTCCCTCCACCATTGTCTCCTGTTCACATGTTTCTCATAATGTTAGCAAGTTGACCAAGGTGTCTTATTCCAGTGTTAGTTTCCCCATGCTTCCTTAGAAAACACTACCTTACTTTGGTTGCCTCAGGCTCCTTGAGTAATTGAACCTATAGTTAGCACTGTATTGATGTGTGTGAACTATTTTACTGCTGTGTGGAAAGCTGACTTAATTACCATCCATGTGGCTTAGTATTTTGCACGTTATTATTGTCCTCTTTGAGCAAGTCTTGTCCTACATGGAGGTATTTGATTCCTTTCCCCTCCTGCAAGGTTATGTAGGATTTACACATTTTTGGTGACTTTTTATCACCGTAACTTTGGCTGGTATTTACTCGTGTCTTTTCATGCTGAGCTTTTTTCTGTTTCTCTTCATCTGTAGTTAGTGCTGCCTTCTGTAGTCCCGCTGACATTTATGGCACTTTGTTTTGCTGAGAAATGCAGTTGTTTTATAATGGTGTGATTTACCCAGTATTTAAGGTAAGGCAACATTTGTGTACAGAAACATTATTACAATGAAAATCTCTTTGGACAATCGTCATCACGTGCCATTAATTTCTGGCACAGTTTAACCTCCAGTCATGTTCTGTAGTGGATGACCTGCTTTATTGGCAGGTGAGGTCAGTGTTGCAGCACCATGCCTGAAGTAAGCCTTTGATGAAGGAAACTGGAAATTTGGGAGCAGCCTTGTTGCTTCCCAGTTTTCCTCTCAGCAGGTGCAAGGAAGCCCAGCAGCAGTGTGTTTCCCCACATCTCCCCCTCCAGGGCAAGGAAGTTTCACCATGGTGTGTCTGTTTGCCTCTCTGTCTTTCAGCATTACCAGCTGCAGATGGCTGATGGAAGTGCAGCCTGCAGGGGTCTGTTTATGAATAGCTTCATTTCTTCTGCACTGGCACAATTTTGTTGGTGCCAGCAAAAGCAGAAAGAGGAGTGGGTTTGCTTTGTTTTGTAGCTTTAAAATGTTGTCAGTTAAGTGTGCTCTAGGGCAGATGATCAGTCTTCCCTCTCCCCTGCCCCATGTCCAGCTGACTGTACTGTCAGTCAGATGAACTGTGCTGGCAGAGATTGGCCGGGCTTTGATACCACTTTTTAACGTGGTATCATGTTAAAATGATTCTGCTTCATGTTTACTCTGGTTTTTAAGCGTTTGCAGTCAATGTGTACATAATTTAAAGTTGTTTTGCTATGTGATGTTTCTTTTCTCACAGTATCTTTGAAATTAGTAGTATTAGTAGTATTAATTGACTGAGGAATCTTACTGAAGTTTTAACTCTGCTACTCTGTGAAGTTGTTCTAGACAAACAAATGTAAAGTTTTTGAATGGTCATAAAATAAATATTGGGCATTCTAAGTATGTTAAATCTGGTGTAAAACAAATATACAGGTGAAATAATCTGGCAGTTCAAGTGTATGCCAAGGAAAGTGCCTTGGCACAAGTCATACCACACATGACAAATTCAGAATTGTCTGCATGGGAAAATTGTCTTTTTGTTTAACAGAAAAACATGGTCTGTGTAGCCTTTTGGTTTTTTTTTTTTAAGGAGTACTGCTAATCTGTAAATATTGAAAATAATCTTTAGTTGGACAGGTCTTTATGAAGTAGATTTAACTGTTAAAATGGGGTTTGATGAAGCTAAGCAAGGATTTTGGAGGGGGTGAAGGTGGACAGTTTGTGTGGGTAAAAAACATTTCTATCACGTTTTATTTTCCTTGCTTGACTCTGCCATATTAATTTGAATGTTTTTGCATTATCTTCCCTTTTTTTGGCTTCACAGAGAGTATCTGGTTACACTTTGAATTTTTATATCCTGTATATTTTTAACTTCATTCATCTGAACTTATTTAATCATCTGCATCCATTTTTGTGCTACCTATATGTCTGGTCTAACTTAACAGTTGACTTATAGGTGAAGCTAAGGCAACTTTTTTTTTTCCTTTTAATCCTGTTACCTTGGCAGTTGTGTAATATCCTACTAACTTGCCATTGCAGCCGATCAGATGATGATTCCGGGTCAGCATCAGGTTCTGGATCTGGTTCAAGCTCTGGAAGCAGCAGTGATGGAAGCAGCAGCCAGTCAGGCAGCAGTGACTCTGACTCTGGTTCAGAGTCAGGCTCTCAGTCAGAATCAGAGTCTGACACATCTAGAGAGAAGAAACAAATTCAATCTAAACCACCAAAAGTTGACGGATCTGAGGTAAAGAAGACACATAAGTGAACCCTTTGGAGGAAAGGGCGGGGGAATATTAAAAACAATCTTTCTGTGCAGTTAGTTTCAAAAGCAGTGTTCATTTAAAAAATAAAAGAACATAAAGAAGTGTTCTTAATTAGATTTTAACTTGATTGGATTAGTGAATGCATTTCCTTATCTGCCTTAAACATTGGGCAAGTTTCTCATGTGTAAATACTTGAATTAGACCATATTTATGAAAGGTAGTAGTTTATTAGTTACCACAAGAAATGAAGACTGTTAAGAACTCTGTGTTATTTTTTTTTATGTACGTTGGTATTACTGTATGAAACAAAAACTTAGCAGTTAAGTGGTCTGAAAGAATTCATCTGTGTCAGTTTAAAACTTAACTTTAAAACTTTTAAATGTTTTACCTTAACAATGCCTACACAACTGTTGCTAAATCGTTGTAGTAATTGTCCTGGCAATTAGCATATAGCATTCTGTTTTGCAGAAATCTTACTACTTTAAAAAGCTAGCTGATATTATTAGTTAATACAGTATTTTGTAATGAATTTTTTTAATTGATGAAGATCAGTCTTAATAGGATGCTACTTAGGAAAAGTAAATATGTGGTAAACTGCATACTCAGTATGTTTAACTGACTTAGCATCTCTATTCCTGTTTAGTTTTGGAAGTCTAGTCCGAGTATACTTGCTGTGCAAAGATCAGCAGTGCTCAAGAAACAACAGCAACAACAAAAGGCAGCCTCGTCAGACAGTGCTTCAGAAGAGGTGATTAGCATAATTTAGATTTTTAAAATGTAAACATGCCTGTCTTACTGTCTTATATGTTAGAATAAAATTAGTAGGGCCAATTGCTATTCTCTGAGTGTGCGTACAAGTCTGGGTTTAGTCTGTAACAGTAATATTCAAATAACTGGCAATTTTATAAGGAAAATAAAAATATCTCTAGTTACTTGTTTTCAAGTGAGTTGTCTCAAAATTAGAGCAGCCTCGATTCCATGGTATTTTTAGATAGATATTCTGTGTTGTCTTAAGCCACACAGTACTGCCTTACATTGAATATTTGGCTTCTTGACTCTTGTATATAAATAAATATATATAATGGCCAGTCTTCGCGAGCAAAGATTTGGGAAAGGTCATTAACCCTTCGAGCCTGCGCAGTGGATTTTTTAGGTGAGAC